>NC_056748.1:1052251370-1052343870 GCF_019279795.1 Protopterus annectens
AACCCCTTCCTCCTGAGATCTGGGGAAGTTTATATACTCATGGGCATGTCGTAACATGGCATCCAGGAACTGGTGTAGTACCCTGGAAGCTGATGCCTGTGAGATGCCCATTATATCCCCGGTTGCCCTTTGAAAGGTACCTGTAGCCAGTATTCGCAAGCTCACACATACCTTTGTGTCCACTGGGATGGGCTCCCCTCTGTTGTCTCTTGTTCTCAGGCGTGGCCGGCACAGCTCCACTATTTGCTGTAACGTGTCCCTGTCCACCCTGTAGCGCTCTACTATCTCCAGGTCTTGCAGCCCCTGGTAGGTCACCCTTGGTCTGAACACTCTCCTTCTCCTCTGAGGCCTACGGTAGTTGTCGGCACCCTCCTCCGCAACTCCGTCTATCTCTGACACATACCGATGCATCACGGCCACGGCGGCACCCAACATATACATATTAAAAGTTCCCCATGTGTTTACACCCTACGGTGCGGCGTTTGGGAAATCGCACTGTGTGTTGTGTGCATTCACACTTTATACTGTTGTGCTGTATACCCGGTGATGTCATTGGGTGTGTCTGTGCGGCCATATCTGTGGATTATCTTCCGTGTTTTACCGTTGCAACTGCACCGCTATTGCCTTTAGTGTTACATTACACTTGCCTGCATTGGCTTAGCTTTGCATCTTACCTTACTGTTTCTGCACGTTGCACCTACTATTGCCTGCAGTGCATCCTGCAGGCACATGGCATATGATGCATTTTGTCTGCCGCTGCCGTTATGCTACCTCTGTACTTGGCTGAGCTATTTCGGTTCTTTGCTCTTTGCATTTCTGCTACATCCCCTACTATCTTTGCATTCCTATGCCTCCCCTTTCCCGTTTTGGCGGAGTCTGCATGCAGAGTTGTCAGCTGCCGCTTGCCCTTCCTGGATTGATTGGTGTTGATTGCTCATTACGGCTCCAATTACACTGCTTCCCCATTTCCTCATATTCTCCGCATTACCTTCCTATATCCGTGGTTGTTGACGGGGAGGCCGTTCCATGACTGGGTTGGGGAACGTAGTCATCCTCGTGCACATGCATCTGTGCGCGCATTATGTACTCTCAGCGCATCTATTTCCTCACACGCCGGTCCTGGTGCTGTGATGTGCATTGTACAGCCCATGTTTGCTGGCCTCCAATGTGCTTCCTCCTACAGTGGCACACCCCTCTGCGATTGACATGTATTCCGTGTAGGCCACTTTTCGGTGTAATACCGCTGCGCCGTTTGCTCCATCCTTACACCGGCGGCGGTTTTGCGATTCACTATTATCTGCCTCATTTGCATGGCATTGACTGCTAATACATGGTTACGGCGCCGAACACTGCCACCACTCGTTGACAACCCTTGCGCTGGGGTTGAGGCTTTCCATACATACTATGGTGTGTGGTGGCTGTGCAGCTGATGTGTATTATACTGCTCTTTTAGGACATTGTCTCATTATTTCATTGTTTTGCACCTTCTGTGCACATGTCTGGGGGTTCTGCTGTGGTTTCTGCGTACATACCATTTATGTCATTATTTACATTTTGTGCATGTTTTCTTTGGACATTCTCTGTGCCTTTCGCCATTGGCATATTGCACCTGTATGATACCTGACGTTGACAGCCTTCCGTTACCCCTTGGTCATGTTTGGGTAAATGTAAACCGTTTTTTTTTTGGTTTACATTGCCGTGCCCTTACGCTACGCCTGCGCCACTTCGTGGATTGCTATTTGCCTTCATTTGCATGGTGCAATACCGCACACAGTGTGTTTAGCATACCTATGCCGGGGGCGGCGCATGTCTGGCGCACGCCGGTAGTGCACGTGGGATTGGTTCATACCTGAATCGCTCGGTGGCCATATTTGGCTTTATAACGTCGACGCTATGCGGGCGCCTGGCGCAAGGTTCATGAATCCCGGGGAAAGTCAAGCAGCTAGACACACATTTTATCAGGTGATCCTCATATGGTCCTTGGCACAAAAATGATGATCTTGCATAAGGAGATGAACTGCACACAAAAATCTGGTTGGCATGCCCATTGAGTATCAGTTGAAGAACTTAGACTCACTTTGTGAAGAAATACCAGGTGGATCTAGTATCCTTACGAGAGCACTTTAGTTTTTGTAGCTGAATCATTTCAGACTATTTAGAATTCCAATGTCAGTTAAATAATCAAGGAGTTTCCTGCTCATTTTCTCCCTTCAGTTAAAGTAAAGGACAAGTTTGAAAGTGTGGCTCAAGGAAGAGAAAGTAATGACTCATAACTTAGTTTTGCCTAGAAGAGTTGTATACTTCCTTTAGGAGAACACTACTGATATGTTGGGGGGGGGGGTCTTATTACAACCCAGCTTTGATTTTTCATTCTGAGTGGATGGTTGCAGGCATCATACCTGTAATCTGGCTGCCTGATTCTTCTCAAATCATACAAGAAATTCTAAAAAAAAAAAAAAAAAAAAACAATAAAACAATGTGCACGAGATGGCTGGAAGATATAATGGTGATGATTCTGATGTTTCATCTCTTTGGTGAAAGGCACTTGTGCTGATATCATCTCACAGTCATCCCATGAGGTGCTTATGTCAGCAATTTCCACTTTGCAGCTTAGCTGGTGTAGTTTATTGTAGTAAGACTGTTTTCAGGTCCAGTTTTTCCCCACGGCATCTTAATAACGATATTTAAAAGTTAAATTTAATTTCAGCCTAACATGTAGGTAATCTCTAGTGGCATTGTGAAATCTTATTGTAGCCTTTAGTAGCATCAGATAGTCATATGTAGATATGGGTTCCCTTCAGAATCTCAAACTACTGAAATCCCGAATTTTAGTAGCCTGAGACCAGAAAGGCGAAAGTGCAGAATACTGAAACCTCTGAAGCGGGAAATTCAAAATCCCGAAGTTCGAAGATTTTGAATTGGCGATTCTGGTGTTGTGGTATGTGAGTGGGTGGTTGGAGATGTAGGTAAGTGTTTGTGTTTTATAGGTTTTGGGTAGGGGCTTTAGTGTGTGTCTGTGTATTTTGTTAGTGTGATGTGTGTGCGCGAGGGGAATGTAGCTTGTGTGGTGGTGTTTGTGTGTGTGTAGTGTGAGCTCAGAGTTAGTATATTTAAGTAGGGGGGTGTGGGGGCGCAGGGTGGTTTGCCCCCCTGCTTGTATGTAGGGTAGGTGTTCGTGTATGTGTAGGGAGGTGTATGTTTGTGTCTGCGGTATGTGTAGTGCAGAAGTCGCGATTCTAAATTTCTCGCTGCTGAGGTTTCGGTTTTATCGATTTTCAGCTTCATGGTCTTGAGATACTGAAATTCAAGATTTCAGTATTTTCAGATTATGAAGTGAATCCGTAGGTATGTATCATCTAGATGAAGAAATGTTGTATTTTTAACATGTACTGTAACTTAAAAAAAAATCTTACTTTTTCTCCAGAATGAGTACTTAACTAAAATGAGCCAGTTCACTTATGTCTATTTTCTTTCAGCAAATGAAAGACAACTAGGAGAGGGGAGCAGCTGGCTTCATGAGCAGAGTAATAGATCCCTGGTGACTTGAAAGCTTGCATTCAAGTGGGAGTTATGTATGTCATTTTTCCAGGGAGGGGAATGCTACTTGGACACTCCTTAGAAAAAGCTTGGTGGTAACTCACTCAGTCAGCAAGTAATGTGACTGAAAGCCTGTAAGGAACAGTAAAACTGGTGTCAATAGTTGGCAAAATGCACCAGAGACAATGGCACAGCAAGGGGCTGATTGGCTCCAGATGTAGGGAGTATGGCATAAAAGGTAAGCCAGCCACTGCTAATTGATACACAGCTTCTCGCTCTTGTACACTCGGCCTACGATTGGTCGTGAGCATGAAGTGGTCACATGGTGATTAGGACATTTCATGGTCAGTCTGAGAATGACCAGGAGAAAAACTATACTTGTAAAAGTGGGAGAGGAGATTGCATTCTTATAACCTAAATAGCAGTTTTGTTCTGTTTTGGATAACAGAAATGTTCCATAAATACTGTAAGCTGTTTGTCCTTTACAACCATACCAATGCACAAATGTTTTTTTCATGCCAAAGCTTAAAATTTATATTTTAGATTGGAAAGCTGCAGGAGATACAAGAAGCAGGCCATGACCCTAATGTACTGTGGCAGCAAGGAGTACTGTTAGATGCAGAAGTGGAAGGTGAAGAGCCGCATGAAGATGAGGCTAAATGTAAAACAGCATGTGTCTCCAAAAAAAGGTACTTGAAACATGCAGCAGTTATTTATGCTATAATTATGAGAGCTCTGAAAATCACCTTTTATATGCAGACTGATTGGATTCCTTCCATTTTTATCTTTTAATCTTAATTTCTGAAGTGCATGTATTAATGAATAGAATTAGATTATTGTAATGCCTTTCATGTGACAGGTAAAGTGTTGATTAAAAATGATAAAAATTGTAATGATTACACAGTTTGGGGCTGTTAATGTTTTTGCTGTTTGAGAAGACCCTGACCTGATGTAATGACTGCTGGACTTTTATAAAGCCATGCAATGTGTTTGCCTATACCATTCAGATTGTACTGTTAGTGTGCCGTAGTATGTCAGCATTAGAAGTGTGCTTAATTTTCCACATTATCCCCCTACATAAAGGGGGAACTCAAATGACTACTCTATCGGCCAATAGCTCTCTTATCACCTTTAGCAAAAATTATGGAAAAATGCATTCACCAACAACTTTTACATCGTCTATCTCAACATAACATAATAGCAAACTGCCAACATGGCTTTAGGCCATCACATAGTACCACTACTGCCCTTTTATCCTTTACAGATACCATCAATAGAAACCGTAATAAAAACATCCTCTCATCTGCACTCTTTATTGACCTCTCAAAAGCTTTTGACGTGGTAAACCACACCTTCTTAATCAATATTCTTGAATCCCTTTCCTTTGACTCTCAGGCTGTTAAATGGTTCAGATCCTACCTCAGCAACAGGCAGTTCTCTGGGAAAATCAAATTTCATCCTTTCTGCCAGTCACCATCGGAGTCCCTCAGGGCTCTATTCTTGGACCACTTTTTTTCTCATTATTTATCAATAACCTTCATGTAGTAATTCCTCAAGCCACCTGCATTCAATATGCAGATGATTCTACGCTAATATGCTCAGCATACTCTCCATCAGAACTATATTCTCTTACTCAGAATGTTTTTAACACTGTAGAAACATGGCTTACAAAACGCTACCTCCTTCTTAATGCCAAAAAAAAAAACTCCTTCTCTTTACCCCTATGACCAAGTCCTCCCCTGTAGATTTCTCAGTCTCTTCAAATAATGGCACTATTATATTCCCTGACTCTACCACTAAACTGTTAGGAATAACAATTGACAATAACCTTACATTTGATTACCATATAAATAACACCATTAAAACAGTCAACAGAAAAATAGGCTCCTTGTATAGAATAAAACCTTTCCTAACCCCAGCAGCCAGAACCAAGATTGCTCACTCCCATCTAATCTCTACACCTCACCTATTTATACCAACCTAAAGAAAAATAACCTTAACAAACTAGCAACTTCCTACAATAACATAGCCAGATTCGCCACTGGCAATCCCTTTAGAATCCACCACTGTCTGAATCTTTGGCAACTAGACTAGCTTGAATTCCAAAACCATCTGATAATCTCCTAACTCACGATTGCCCACAAGATATTTTACCAACCCAACACCACTCCTATACTCTCCAGTCTCTTAATCCCCTATAAAAATCTGAATTCCCTACGTTCTTCTAGCAAACTCCTCGCTAGTATAATCAAGTCTAACAACATGCAGATATACCCCAGGGATTACCTCAGTGTCACTGCTCAACAGAGGCACAGCAAAATAATGGGTATAGTTCCCCATACTAAAGGGGTGGCATAAGCCACAAAACGATGGGCTAGGCTTGTAAATGCCCTCGGGCAGATAGCCTAGTATGAACCTATGAACCTATGGCTGGTGATTCTATGTTTACTAACGCAGCAGGAAAAAAATGGAACCTGCTACCCAATGAACTAACACTAATTGCATCCTTGCCTGTCTTTAAACACAAACTCAAAATACACCTCGAAACGCACTGGTTATGCCCTTGTAGTAACCCTGACTAACCACCCTCTTCCACCACTGTTTCTTCCTCTTCCAAACAAACTTCCAAACATTTTAATGCTTATTCATGTAAGCAAGGCTGGTACTGTTTAAGCTCTAATCAACATACTGCTGAAATCTTTCTACTTGATGTGAAAAATTTCATATGAATCTTACTGTGCTACATTTTTATTGTTGCTTTTTTAAGTGTAAATATTTTTACTGTTTTTTTAAAGTGTAAATATCTTTAGTATGTAATAATTACTTCTTGTATTTTTTTATTAATCCTTTCATTTACCGTGTAACTATATTTTTAATTTTTCTATCTTGTTGGAGCTTTTCTCCCCGGGCCTCTACTGAAAATGGAAATATATCCAGCTAGACTAGCCCGGTTAACAAATGTTCAGAATTTCTGATTTAAACCACTTTTAGATGTGTTGATAATTTATCCACTCAACTTTGATTGCCCACGTAAATGAGTGCAAAATGCTTCCTTGGAATAGCATCTATGTAGTGGGAGTTGTAAACTTATAAAGTAATTATAATGCTTCACTGCTTGTCCTTTTACTAGTACCTTTAATATGCGTATGCAGTGTATTAAATTAGGATTTGGACAAATTTGCTGCAGATTTTAACCTATTAGGCACAGAAATCTGTTTGTGGCAGTCTAAAAATATAATATTGTATCATTATTAGGCCCAACTCTACTTCAAATAAATCTGTATCATTACAATCCCTCTTTCTTTACTAACTTAATGTAAATCAAACATATTATTATTGTTATCATTATTGTTATTATCATCATCCTGTAGTCCACAGACAGCATCACCCACAGTACATATTTCTGTTTAACACTCCATTGAGTTTCATCTGCAAGGTTTTCTGCCTTAAGCTTCAGCTTTCTTCTTAGCCACTGACACAGAAATGAATAATCATACATCAAAGTAGGTAGTTTAAGGTCTTCTCCATTGTCTTCCCACATCTCCTTACTCAGTGGATTTACCAGCCTGTCTTCCCCAATGACTACACATTACAGTCAATCTGTCCTCCCCAGTAACCCACAGTACAGTCAACCTGTCCTCCCTGGTAACCCACAGTACAGTCAACCTGTCCTCCCTGGTAACCCACAGTACAGTCAACCTGTCCTCCCTGGTAACCCACAGTACAGTCAACCTGTCCTCCTGGTAACCCACAGTACAGTCAACCTGTCCTCCCTGGTAACCCACAGTGCAGTCAACCTGTCCTCCCTGGTAACCCACAGTACAGTCAACCTGTCCTCCCTGGTAACCCACAGTACAGTCAACCTGTCCTCCCTGGTAACCCACAGTACAGTCAACCTGTCCTCCCTGGTAACCCACAGTACAGTCAAACTGTCCTCCCCCATCACTCACAGTACAGTCAGCCTGTCCTCCCTGGTCACCCACAATACAGTCAACTTGTCCTCCCTGTCACCCACAGTACAGTCAACCTTTCCTTCCCGTCACCCACAGTACAGTCAACCTGTCCTCCCCGGTAACCCACAGTACAGTCAACCTGTCCTCCCCGGTAACCCACAGTACAGTCAACCTGTCCTCCCTGGTCACCCACAATACAGTCAACCTGTTCTTCCCAGTCACCCACAGTACAATCAACCTGTCCTTCCCGTCACCCACAGTATAGTCAACCTGTCCTCCCTGGTAACCCACAGTACAGTCAACCTGTCCTCCCTGGTGTAATGCACAGTACACTCAACCTGTCATCAGCAATAACCCACAGATTACAGTCAACCTGTCCTCCCCAGTAACCCACAGATTACAATCTTCCTGTTGACCACAGTAACCTATAGAGTCAACCTGTCATCAACCTGTCCTCCCCTATAGCTCACAATATGGTCAAATCTTTATTTAGCCACATATTTTATAATTCTTCACTCTTCATTTATACCATCCTTGATTCTCCAGTAACCCACATCTGTTCTTTTTCCCATATTTTAAAATACCATGTCACACTTCCCCTCTTTGATAATCTTAGTCCTCCAACTTCCCTAGCTCCCTTTAACACATTCTTACTCCACTTCTTTTTTTTCAGTCATACCTCTCAGTTTTCCCACTCTTGCAATCACACTCTATTCTTCCCTTTAACTCTCACCCTAATCTTTAACTTGTACAATTTCCCCCCTATGTTTACACCCCTCCTTCACCATTGCATTCTTCACAAAATCTTTACTCTGTCTTTCATACCTCAATGTTACTTCAGCTTCACCACAGTGCTTTTATACATCTGCCTATCCTACTTCACTTCTTACCACTTCTTTTTCTCAACAAAGTTTCAATAAATTAATAAACCAGCATTTCAGATTTATAATATCAGCCATGCTGAATTCTATGGAAACACACTAAAGAAAATGCATATATTTACACAGGAAAAATAATCTATTTAACATTATTCAAACTCAAACACTTACTCTTAAAGCAAAAATCCTCAAAAAACATTGCAGTAAAGCAACCCAAAACTTCAGTTCCACACTGAAAACAACATTACAACAGCTTCTCTTTAAATCTGCAGTGGCATACATCCAAATCCTGGTCATACCAGCCCATCAAGAAGTATATCCCTACCCCACCCCCTCACCCCAATAAGATTTCTCTTTCCAATATCATAGAATCCCCCACTGACTCTAATGTTCTCCAAGAAAGTCTGGCACAAACTTGTGTCAGAGCTGTGGACTAAAACTAAAAGCCAAGAAATGCATAATAGTATCCTTCAGGAATATGGCCACTGTGGTAACCACCACATTCTAAGATTTGCCTGAGTATTCAGGGACTTGAGGGCACATGTAGACAATAATTTAGCCCTTGACCATCATGAATCTATAGTAATATCAAAATCATTTTACGTTGTGCCACCTGTAAACAAAGGTATGACATCTAGATCCAAGGAAGTCATTGTTTCACTATGCCCTCATCAGAGCTATCATGAAGTACAATGCTCATTTGGTATGTATTTAACCAGTCACATCCAACAACTGGAATGTCCAAAGAGGTTTCTCATTAAAATAATATAGGCTCTAAATAATATGTATTTTGCAGACCACCTCAAAGCCCTATTGCTGTATTCAGTCTCCTACAGACTGTTGAGGGGTGATGTATGACTGGCATACAAGGTATTGTTGGACCCCACTCTGATGGTCCTGCATATCCACAAAACAAATAGCACCAGAAGTACCAATTCTAAAGACTTAAACCTTACCTTTGATTTAAGTAGGACCTGCTGGAGATAAGGTATGTATCCTAGAGACTACCCATTCTCTGGAACAATCTCCCTATTGATGTGGAGCAGAGTTCCTCACTAACCTAATACAAGTATAACTTGGGCAACTGGATGGGGAACCAGAAATTCACCCCAGGTTTGGCACCTACTGTATATCTCTTATAAACACATGCAGCAAGTAAATGTTTCATTTCCCAAGCCCTACTTACACTACCAAGGGTACCAGAACTTTTTATTTTATTTTTTTCAGATTCATGGCTAGGCTTATAAAGCCCCCCCCCCCCCCGTGATCCTTAGCCTAATATGCACATATGAACCTATCATTCCAATCAGATTAGGACTGAAGCTGTGTAGTATTAATGCCTAGAGCCTCTGCAGTAAAATTCCAGAATTGCATACATGGATTGCTTCTCAATCCTTCGATATCTTCTGACATCATAGTGGTTACTGAAACATGGCTCGAGCCTGAAATTTTGGATGATGCAATCCTTTCCCAAGGATAATAACATCCTAAGAGCAAACCAATTAAGTAAAGAGGGCTGTGGAGCTGCTAAAATAAAGTCTAATCTTTTAGACATCTCATAGGTTTCTTATCCCCTTAACCCATTTCTCTAAATCTTTTGGGTTTCTAATACCATGAAGGGAATGGACCCCATGCCTAAGTCAAAGTATGATTAAAGTTCATGAAATTAGTATTGCTTCAATCTTTGATGTCAGGCAGTACTCTTCACAGCACCCACAATGTGCCCAGTAATGACTCCATCTGCAATTTGTATGAAGTTACTTGTCTCGATAACATATCTAAATGTACTCTTCACTTATCAGACCAATGATAGAGTACAATGCCCCATTCGGGATGTATCACACCTGACATCTGCAGCAATTGGAGAGACCCCAAAAGTTCCTCACCAAAAGGATAAAGGGACTCCAAAATCTGTCATATGCTGCCAGATTGAAGAAACTCCAGCTCTATTCAGTTGCATACCGTCTGCTCAGAGGTGACATGTGCCTGACATACAAGGCCATGTCCAACCCGGAATTAATGGACATGCTCCACCTCAAAAAATCCAAATCCACCAAAACCACTAGAGCAAGCGACTTAAACCTTAGCACGGATATAAATAGGACGTGCTGGAGGGATAGATTTATCACTCAGAGACTCCCTATGCTGTGGAATAAAATCCCGGTCCATGTGAGGCAGAGCACCTCGCTGGCTCTGTTCAAGAGAAATCTTGACCTGTGGATGGGAGATCGTAGGTTTATCCCGGGAATCATCTCTGTGTCACTGCTGGACAGAGGCACAGCAAACTAATGGGCACAGTATTTTTTCATATAAGGGGTGGCGTAAGCCACAAAAATTTGGGCTAGGCTTATAAATGCCTTAGGGCAGATAGCCTAGTATAAACCTATGAACCTAAATACAATTGTATATTCTTTTTTATAAGACCCTGTTGCTCCTACTACTGGAACTGTCTGGGTATATTTTTTCCACATTGCTGTCGTTTCTGCCTGCAAATGTGGTATTTTATGACTTTGTCTCTCTCTATACGAAAGACACTGTAGTCACTGGGAGTAGCAATTTTAATGATCAATGCTGCTTTTATCTTCTTTTCATGGACAAGTGTATCTGGTTCCTTCGGATCTCTGTTTTGAACTATTGGTAATGGGTAATCCCATGTGATGTAGACTTCACAATTTTCTATGACGCTTTGTGGTTCATGTTTCCAGTGCTTTTCAGCTACTTCAGTTTTATAATGTTTGCACAATCTCCAGTGCAACAGTCTTGCACATTGTTATGCCTTTCAGTATACAGTCCTTCTGCCATTAGTATGTCACAGCCAACAACAAGGTGTGCAACTGTTTGCAACTCTGTTTTACAAAACCTACATTTGTCTGTTTCTTCCACATGTTCAATGGACTTTGTAAACCACAGCGTACGTAGTCTACTATCTTGGGCTGCCAATATTAATCTTTCATCTTTTGGTTTAAATTCTCCTCTCCTTAACCATTCCTGCATTTGATCCTGATCAGTATGAGGTTGTTCCAGGAGGTTTCTGTACTTGCAACTATATTTATGCATTTTTCACATTTCTTGCCTTCTCATCTGATCCTTCACCTTATATGCTTTATTTTGTTTTTTTTGTCGCATTTAGTTGCTGCCTGAATTTTATCTACTTTTGCTTTGATTCCTTCTCACTTGACACTGATATGATTCTGTTAGGCTAAGTAGGGATGTCATCTTAGATTTATTCTCCTCATGTTTCAAAACTTTCACTATGTTTGGGTCTTGTGAGGTCAACAGATATGTATGCAGTCCCATGAATGCAAAGCCATACATGAAATCAATTTCAAGGAGGCCCATACCTCTTTTGGAACGGGAAATATATAAACGGGTCTATATTAGATAGTCGAAGTCCTGTAACTCCGAACACCTAATGGTCGAACCTTTATGTTCGAAGTTACAGAACTTCAAGTATCTAAAAAAAATAACTACACAATGCACAAAACAAAAACTTCTTTTAAGCAGGGGGCAAGCCCCCCCCCCTGCACCCCCCACTACTTAACTATACCAACTCCAAGATCGCACCACATTGAAGTGAATGGAAACCTCCACTTACAGAGATTTCCATTCAAATGCTTGAACTTTTACAAATTCGAACGTATGGTGTCGACTATATGTGGTTCGAACTTGTAAAAGTTTGACTACATGATAGGAACCCATATAAACTTGGTATACACCATTTTTTATAAATCATTTGATAAGCGTGAAACATCCTTCTTGTTTTCCAGTCTAATCTGTCCAGCACCTTTTAGCGCCAGTCAATCACACCAGAACTGTAAGTTAGGACAGGAAGTGCAAATTGGTTTATAGCTTGAACTTTGTTCCTAGATGTTAGCACTGTTTTCAGTATTAATTTAACTCTTCTAAAATATTCCTTACTGGGTTTTATTCGCATTTGTTCATGTTTTATTGTTGATCCTTCATCAGTTCCCAAATTATTATACACTCCTCCTTGCGCAAGTTCTTTTATATTCTTGTCCCAAACTGATGTTTTCTTGGTGCTGCAGCTTTCCTGCTTTAAAGGTTGCTTTTGCACATTTATCAAGACCAAATGACATTCTTATATCATCTGAAAAGGTTTTGACTACTTGCAGTTGTGCTTTCAGTTCCTCATCTGATGAACTATACAGTTTTAAGTCATCGACAAAGAGAAGATGAGAAGTCTTTATACTTTGTTGCTTTCTGGGAGCCAAATTATAGCCATGACCTAATCTGTTAAGCAGACAGATTAATAGGTTAAGGGCAAGGCAAAAGAGCAGTGGTGACAGAGTCTCTCTGGAATATCCCCCATTGGAGTTTTATCTCTGGAATAGTAATTTGTCCTTTATCATGGCTTAACTGCAAAGTGGTTTGCCACTGTCCACTCGTGAGGATCCATGATATTTCTGCTTAGTTTGTCTGCCAATGTATTTTTCTTTCCTGGCAGGAATTGTGCTTGTAGTTGAACTTGGTAGGTCAGTGCTGTGTTCCACAAGGTCATTGCTTCCACAAGGTCATTGTGTGCCCCCTTGTTTGTTTATGTACCACATCACTGTAGTGTTGTCCGTCTTTATTAGAAGTTGTCCTGGATGTAGGAGGTCCTTGAAAGCTGTTAGGGCATTTTGTACCGCTAGCATCTCTTTTTAATTGATGTGGAGATGCATTTGATCTGCAGACCATTTGCCCTGAATACACTGTCCTGCCATGTGTGCTCCCCAGGCGTAATCCGATGCATCTGTTGTCATTGTTTGCCTGGCTGTGGGCAAGGTGAAAGGCTGACCCTTGTTGAGGTGACATGCCTGAGCCCACCATAGAAACTCCTGTTGAAGGCAGGGAATTAGTGGAATTATTGTTTCCAAGCTGTGGCTGTGTTGAGTCCATACGCTTTTCAGGTACCATTGTAATTTCCTCATATGCAGTTTGGCAAATGGTATTAGTAGTATTCAAGATGCCATTTATCCCAAGGCCTGCAGAATTTTTCTTGCAGGGAGTTGGGTCTTTGTTGCCATCATTTTGAAGTATTGAGTCAGTTGTCCTTGCTTGTCTGGCGTGAGATAAGCCATCTTGGCCGTTGTATTTAAGCTGGCACCCAGGAATATTATGGCTTGTGAGGGCACTAGTTTTGACTTCTTTTCGTTTACTGTGTACCCTAGGCAACTTAGTAGTTTTTTTAAAAATGCCAGATGTTTTAAAAGAATGTCCTTGCTGTCTGCTTGAATAAGGCAGTCGTCCAGGTATGGATATATTTGGATTCCTCTTTGTCTGCAGTATGCAATTACTGGTGCCAGGCATTTTGTGAAGACCCTGGGCGCAGTAGATAAGCCAAAGGTCAGTGCAGAGAATTGGTAATGAGTTGTACCTGCTATAAATCGGAGGTATCTTCTGCAATTTTGTCTGATAGGGACATGCACGTATGCCTCCTTGAGGTCCAATGTTACTAGCCAAGCCTTCTTGCCCAGCATGGGAAGAAGTTGCTGTAGTGTGAGCATCTTGAATTTGGGTACTTCCAGGTATGTGTTTAGAATTGAAAGGTCCAGAATGGGTCTCCAGGCCTTGTCCTTTCGGGGAACCAGAAAGAGTCTTGAGTAAAATCCTTGTCCTTGCTCCTGTGTAGGAACCTGTTGAATGGCTCTCATGTCCATGAGTGCTGCAATTTGTCTTTGAGCCTCTGGCCGTTGATTTGATGGCAGGTTTGGCATTCCTTTTATCCTTGGTAAAGTGTGAAAGTGGAACCTGTATCCTTGAGTTACAATATTTAGGACCCATTTGTCTTTTGTGATGATGTGCCAATTGTCTGCAAAAAGTGCAAGTTTTCCTCCCAAGGGAGCTGCCAAGAGTGATTTGCTTGGCAGTCTGAGGGGTAAGTCATTGTGATTGTCTTCTGATAGTTTGAGACCTGTCTTCTCCTCCATTCTGGGTTGTGGCACCCTATTGTCATGGCTTGTAAGAGCCTTGTGGCTGACCTCTGCCCCTTGGGCGTCTGTATTTGCCCCTCTGAGGTCTGTCAGAAGTTGGAAAGGACCAGTTTTTGGTTGGTCAATTTCTGCTGAAACGAGGGGGTTGGACCTGTAAAAAATCCTTGACCGTCTGCATAGATTTTGCCTTATCCTCCATTTTCTTTAAAACCTCTTCTGCTTTTACACCAAATAAAACATCCTGCTGTAAGGGTGCATCCAATAACTTTGCTTTAACATGATCAGGTAAAGTTTGTTCTTTTAACCAAACATGCCTACGAATGACTGACCCTGTTACAGCTGCTCTGCAAGAAGCTTCCAATTTCCTTGTAATCAGGCTGCTCTGTATGTGTGCTCATTTTTTGTTTTAAATGAGACATCAAATATTGTTGATATTTCAGCATGTGAAACTGGCAATTTAAGGCCCTCATAGCTAGAGTAGCTGAGGTATATACTTTCTTTCCCCATATGTCTAGTGCTCTAGAATCCCTTTCAGACGGTACAGGATTTTTAGCAATAGAGGCCTTAACCCCTTTGGGACCCTGGGAAATGGTTTCTGGATCAGCAACAGGGCTTTTATATAGGAATTTATGTGAGTCAGGGACTCTGTAGTATCTGTCTGGTTTGGCTGGTGCAGGAGGTAATGAATCTGGGTTAAGGCTAGATTCTGAATAAACATCATCCACAGTGCCTAACACAGGTGGAATAGCAAGGGGTCTGTGCTGGGGTAGTAAGAGGAACTCTCGGAGCCTTTTCTTAGAATCAGAGTAATCCTGGCCTTCCCAGTGGAAATGTTCCCTCATGGTATGTAAAGTTTCCCCAAAAGAGTAGTCTTCTGGGGGAGATGCTGAAGGAATAGACCTGGTCAGAGGAAGCGTAGTCCTCCTCCTGTCTAGGCCTTTTGTCAGGTGGGGGATGGGAACCTTTGTACTGGTTTCCTATAGGAGGCTCCAAATTATCTTCATAGGTCAACTGATTAGATGTTTCCTGCTCCACTGTTTCTCCTGTTGTGTTGTTATTGGAGTTAAATTTTCTACATTAAATCCTTTACTTTGCAGGTACTCCATAACCTCAGTTTCTATTTCTTTAACCTCTCCTTTACTAATCCTCTTTTCTTCTTTGTTTTCTAATTTTTGTATTGTAAAATTTTGCATATCCAGATGTCTTTGCCTGTATTTCTCTTCAAATATCTTTGGTGCTGGTCTTTTTGCATTGCTTACTTTTGCTTTCTCCTTTGCATAAATATTGCACCATATTAAATAACTTTTTCTTTCCCATGCCCATATTTCTTCTTCAGATGTCTCATGCTCCTCTTGTTTCTCCTTACTTTGGGGACTAGTTGTTCCATCATGCTGTGATATGACCTGTGTTAGACTTTCTACACTGAATCCTTCACTTTGCAAATATTCTATAACTTCAGCTTCTATTTTTTTTAACTTCTACTTAACTAATCTTCTGTTCTGCATTCTCTCTTTGTGATGTTATTTTTTTATTGTGAAATTTTCCATATTTGAATACCTTTGCCCGTATTTCTCCTTGAATATCTTTGGGGCTGCCTTTTGTTGATTAATTTGGCTTTCTCCTTTACTTAAATATTAGACCATATCACATCTCTCTTTCTTTCCCATATCCATATTTCTTTTTTATGCCCATCAAATATCTCTAAATGTTTTTTTTAATTTTCACACTTCCTCGGTCGCTTCTTTTTTTCAAACAGCACAAGGTTTCTTGGTCTATATAGTGTTTTCCATGGATCTGTCATATTAATGAACACAAATTTTTATTTGAAGCTTCTGACAATTTTTCTTGTGGAAGTATTTTTTTTTCCTCTAATTTCTCATTTAGTCTTTTCATATATCTTTTGTCTGGAAATTCTGGGCTTCTTGCATAGTAGTAACAATACCTAATTTCTTTCTTATCCTCAATAGTCCACTCTGTCGTCTGTTTTTTTGGCCGATCAGTTTTTGTGATTTTTTTGTGGACTGCCACTTCCTTCTACAGCAGGGCCTAGCCCAATTGTAGGAATGTTTCCATGTCTTGTGGATTCTGTACTGTCATTTTTTCCAGTCCTGGCACCAGTGTGTCTACCAGGATTGGGCACTTTTTTATCCTCATGTGCACCCAGCTGTATTTTTATTGTTTAACTTACATCTGTCCATGATATATGCTATATAAAAGAAAGTCTAGACATCAGTGTCATCTTGGTGAGATTTTGTGAAAAACTGGGTCCACCTCTTGAAGGTCACCAAAGCCAGAGGATGAATTAAATTCCAGCAGTTGTTCTCTTCTTTTGCTGATTTTGTAATCCCTCCACTCAGATATGATGTGCCTCATGATGCTTTAAACAGACTAGATTCTCTAGCTTCAGTACAGACAGAATAACTCAAATTGCTATTCTCCCAGACTCATTAAGTGATCACCACTCTAAACATGCAGTCCATCAGTGGAGCAAAAACTCCAAACATACATATTTCAATTCGGTTAGGAATCTACAAAAATATTAATCAAACTTCTTTATTAGTGTACCCACTGTAAACTGGTCTGCACTTAAATCACTGCCTCTAGCTCAAGCAGATGAAACATGCAGCAGTCTCTTAAAGTGCATCCCAGCTTCATGGCTAACACAGAAAACAAAAAACATATGTAAAGAAGGGTTAGAGCATGAAGTTTAGCATACTAACAAAACTCAGCTCTTGCATCAGCCTTACAAGCAGCTACACAGTCTGTCAAAAATCTCACCCAGGCTGACAGAAAAAGGCATTGGAAGACTCTCATATCTCCAACCATAGTATTTTTAGGAATTAGCAAGCTATTAAAACCTGGTAAAACTTGTCATCCTAACTCCCTATCCAGTAACACATCTTAACTTAACATGCAAGTTCAAATCTCACTTCTTCAACACAGTTGCATCACTAATTAAAACTCTTCAGTGTATTTGGCTTACAACCAGTCCCCCCCACAAAAAATAGATATATAAAGTACACACACACACACACACACACACACACACACACACACACACACTCACAAGCATCAAAAAAACTAAAACCCTCCACTCTAGCTGCTGGTGATCTTCCTGCTAGAAGCCCAAAACTTGCTGTTGGACCTCTAGGATATGCTGTATCTGTTTTTTAAATAGGCCCATTTCTGAGTCTTTTGTCCCTAAAGTATGGAAACAATTTTTTTTTATCTTTCCTCTACATAAAGGAAGAAAATCCACTGAATTGTCCAGAGGTCATCAAGCTGCCATTCTGCCCTACTTTTACCCAGGAGATGCATTTATACCCAGATTCATCAGCACATATTAAATAATAATTTGCTCTCACCTTTACAACATGGTTTCTGCCCAGTCACAGTACAACTACAGCTTTGCTGTCATTTGCCCCAGTCACAGTACAACTACAGCTTCGGTGTTGTTTGCCCCAGTCACAGTGCAACTACAGCTTTGCTGTCATTTGTCCCAGTACATCTACAGCTTTACTGTCATTTGTCCCAGTCCCAGTACAACTACAGCTTTACTGTCATTTGTCCCAGTCCCAATACAACTACAGCTTTGCTGTCATTTGCCCCAGTAACATTACAACTACAGCTTTACTGTTATTTGCCCCAGTCACAGCACAAGTTTTTGCTGTCATTTTATAACACAATCAGCCAAAATCAGAATGACTGAAAAACTTGCTTCGTCGGTATTGCTTGATCTTTCTAAGGATTTTGATTATTAATTATATATATATATATTTTACCTAGGCTTCTCTACCTCCTCTTTAAATTAGTTTAGAAGGTAGCTGTCTGACAGAAAACAGTGTGTCAAATGGCAATCCTTCTTATATGCATATCTACCAGTGTCCTTTGTAGTTCCCCGATAGATCAGTCCTCGGGCCATTTCTGTTCATCCTACTCATTTTTCAGTGTTTGGCCACTGTGATTCTACACGTATCTTTTCTGCATCTGGAATGTCTACACCTCATGTGATTATGCAGCTTTCATTTACCCTACATTGACCGATGGTTAAACCGTTCTCACTCACTCACTCACTCCTGAGTCCTAACGCGAGTAAACGTTTACCCCCCAGAAATCACACTCAGGTGAAAAGACTAATTTTAGAATCCTTTCATCAAATAACATCCAGATAGATATTATTTTGTGTACCAAGCTACTAGGTATAGTCATTGATGAACAGTTGGCGTTTGATATTCATATCCAGTACAGCAATAAAAACTCATTGCAAATTAGGACTCCTTTACATTGTTTCCAGCTGCCTCATAGAACATTCATGTAAAAAATCAGCAGTGACGCATCTCTTATCAAGTGTACTTTCTCTCTTCTATTCTTACAAATATTCCTACTGACCAACTAGAATTAGAGCAATACTGTGATAAAAATCATTATATTTAAAGCCCCGGCTGCCCAATAAGATGCACAACTGCTTGGCCCTCCAAAATTTTGAATTGGTTGGAATTCCCTAATTACCTGTCCCACATTCAAATAAGAGCTGCTCAGAACATCCTATATTAACTGACAAGCATCCAGCCTTGTATAATGCAATGGTGCTCTTCTTCAATTGAAGAATAAATTCCTCAACACCATCCGAAAATCACACAAGAATTATAACGATCCCCTGTATTCTTTTTCTTATGTATCTAAAAGCTTGAACATCAATCTCTCAAACCTGGAAGGTGTTGTTCAAGGTTCACCTGCTAACCTCCTGGCTTTGCTTCAGCTCATGTTCTCCAGGCTAATTATAATATGTTGTACTCCCAAAATTCTCAATATTTCATTGTACAAGTCTGAAACTAACCCCTTCATAATGTTATGCTTTGCTCTCTAATTCCATCCTATTTGTTGTTTTTTTGTAACTATTTGTATATAGTATACTATTGTCAGAACAATTAGGCTGGAATGTAATACTTGGATAAATGCATTACTTTTAATATTGTGGGTGAGAAAAAGTTGACTCAACACTTACTTGTTTTTATTTTTAAATCCTACTGTTTTAGGTCATAGTTAAGTCAAAATTAAAGCAGCCAACATGCACCAATTTGAGGTTTGTATGCAACTAGAATTTATTAGCCCGTAAGAAATAAATTATTTAGTTTTGAATTGGCATCAGTCAATAAAACTTAACTTGATGTACTGTGTAAAAGTCAGCGAAACATCAGTTACAGTAGTTTTTGGCAGTATGGTAAGACATGCTGAATACCAAGTGGTCAAAATAAATTTAAAGGGTCCAGGCTTAAATTCTTTTGGTCCTCAGTGGGCACCACACAATAGTTTTGTATTCTCTGTTTACTCTTTGTTTGGGGAGTTCCACAAAGCAGGTAATACTCCCTAGCACCTGAATGCTGGCTCCTTTAATAAGTTAAAGTCCAGTTCATTTGCAGGGAATCCTGGTTAAATGCTCCTGTCTAGCGCACTTTACTTTCCACCAGTGAGAACGGATCTACATTTTTAGATTTGCCAATCCCAGAGTTGGCAAGATGCAGTATCACAGTCTGGTTCTTTCTCCAGACTGTAGAAAGCTGTCAGTCCTCCAACAGGGCCCTGTCAGTAAGCAAGCAGGCAGGTATGACTGGACTAAGAAGATAAAATGTATGAAAATCTGAAGTATTTGACTAAATTCAAGTATTACTGCCTCAAAATGACTGAATGACCAAATGACTGAAAGTCAGAACAAAGAATGACCAAATTAGTTCAGTTCCACTGCAGTATATATATTTGGAGGACAGACATGAATTGGAATTTCCTTTGTTCTGTCTCTGCAGTTAATGAAGTCCAGCCTTTGCTTTGGCTGTTTGTTTTACCACAATACATTATCTATTTGATCAGCAACACATCTTGGAAAAGGAGGGCGTTGCAGAGATCACTTTCTTTACCTCCTATAAGTTTATTACCCCTTTCTTACCTCTTGACACTTTAATGTCTGAGAAACAGAATGGCATATAGTTTCATGTATTATCTCAGTGTTTTTTGTGTGTTTATAGCAACTCTTTGACTGTGCAGAAGACAGGTAGTCAATTTAGATGTCAGGCAGAGTTTAGCAGGAGGAGTCTTTTGTTTCAGACTCTTGTTGCATATTCGTGTTTGGACATTACTTTTGTTGAAGCCAGGCTGCTTCTTTGAAATGCCATATATGTTTCCATATTTTGTTGCAAGATATGTTAGGAAATAGCAAGATGAATACACAGCCATATGTGAAGGCTAGTAATAAATACAATCAAAACGCAGTAACAAAAGCACTATATATGCAGTACTCAATGGCATTAGCAACACTAACCTATATGGCAATTCCAGCAATACTAATGACAGCCATGGCTAACATTATCAGTAATACATGTATTTATTTTCCTTTTCTATTAGAAGGGCTATTCCTGCACTATACTACCTATAACTCACCACATTCTAACACTAACAGTACTGCCAATCTAAGATAATTAATATCTACAGTGCTTCTGTGTACTTGAGTAGTGGCTGTCAATTACCTCTTGATTTGTATTGTATGTTCAATGATCTGTTACTGTATTTTATTATTTCTGTACTTTATTATTTCTGTACAATTAGTTAGTACTATATTTTGCAACTCAAGCTGTTTTCTTTTTTCAGTTATATTGTTTCATCCTTGAAATGATTTTTCACCCAAGCTTGTTTATTACCATATAGGACTCAAGCTTGTAATGAGTTTTCTCCTGAGCTTATTACCATGTATCACTCATGCTTCTAATGAGTTTTCACCTGAACTTGTTTGTTACTGTATATCACTCAAGTTTCTAATGAGTTTTCAGCTGAACTAGTTTTTTACTGTATATGATTTTTCCCAGTGTATCCTATTCAGTCTCATTCTCTTGTCCTGTAAATATGCAGCAGCTTACTTTTATCCGCACCTAAAGTTTGACTTCCTTACTAAGAGCATGAAAAATGTCCAAATGCAAAATCATGCTGATGGGTAACACATCTTTTGGCAGCTGTAGTATGATATTTCAAGTCCATCTTAACTAATCATTTCATTTAAAGTCCATAAGATATAAGTTTAAAATAGATGTTCTACATGAAGTAGGGAGCAAACATCCTGCTCTTCTTACAGACTTAATATAAAATGCTTCAAGATCATACAGCCTTGAGGCAGGTGAAGTACATTCCATGAATTAGTTCTTCATTTAAGTTGGATTCTACTAAGTCTGTGGTTAACCTTTTATCTCTAACATTAATGTCTCTTCATTATCGCCTAATTGCTACAGAAACCTTGGACAATATTTATAGACTCAACCTCTGCACCTTTTAAATAACTCTATTATATTTCTCATTATGCAGTCTGTGTCAGAAATGCACAAAATCTGCTCTTTTCTTTCTTAAATTTTTACATTTGCATAGTAATTATAATTTTACCTCTGTAATGACCACTTAGCACTTGGATCCATTACTCTAAGTCCGACATAGTAATAAAGTATTCTACATTCTCCTTCGGTAATTACTAGATAGTCTCATCAAAAACAGAAATAGAACCTTTAGTACTTCCTCTCAGCTTTAAAATGCAGCAAGTTCTGCTTTCCCAACTTCAGCTTGTTACGCCTAGAACACTTAATTGTAGACAGTGATAGATGGACACTTTCTTATAATGCTGGTTATTACTGATCTGTGTTATCATTTGTACATACAGTTTTCCATTACTATTGCCTTCGGCATCAGTTTTATTCACTTCATTACACAATGTATTCATAATGCTTACAATGCAATATTTCTGTATACAAGTATCGGTGATTCTTTTTAATATTTCTGTAAACACAAAATAAACCATTTAAAGCTAATGCCTTATCGTGACTTATTGTGTCTTTTTTGGGTACAGTATATGTGTGAGATTGAGACTGATTGATGGGGTATAGTGTATATGTGAGTGTGATATCCCCACACTGGACCAGTAATCAAGGCACCTCAGTCCTTACCACTGACACTGGAGAGGGACATTCACTTGGAATACAAATGGATACACTCAGTGTTTCCAGATGCAGACCTCTCTGCATCAAGCACAATTTCCCTTAAAAGCAAAAGGAAGGACACACAGCCCAGGTTCTGAATTTCTTTATATCTGTCTCCCTCCAGATCCCCAATAAGACTCCCCACCAGTACAGCTGTAGGGTTAAGTCCTCAGCAGAGTGTCCAAGCTAAGTCCTGCAGCACTTTCTCTGTGAACCCAGCACTTCATGTCCCTGCTCCAAGTAATACACACACACACACACACACACACACGCACGCACGCACACACACACACACACACACACAGGAAAGGCTGGCACAGATTTACCTGCTGTGCCCTCTTCTGCCCAGAGTTAGTAGTAGTAGTTATCAGTGTCACCAGACACTCCACAATCAGCTAATCTAAGGACCTTAACAAAGGGTGTCCATTTATACTGTGCAATATTAATACTAATACAAAGGGTGGTAGTTGACCAAGACAGCTAGGCCTTCATGAGTGGCCCACATAGTGTCACCAAATAAATATAAACATTCTTGAAGGTTAAATACTTTCTACAAGGAGCAGCCACAATAAAAGTTTTAAATATATTTAATAATAAATAATAAAAGACCATGAAAATACTGAATATATATTTACAATAAACCACAGAGTCCAAATCACAGGAAATATTGAAAATAACATTGATGGACAGACTCAGACAAATACAGAAAAACAATATCTAAACTAAGCTTCACTATATTTTCCTCACTGAATCTGGGAGAATTACTATTCCCTATTTGCTTAATAGAGCAAGGCAGATGATGTGGTGAATGGTCTTTCTTGTTAGGCCCAAGACAGAATACTCAGTACTGATCACCTGCCTCTAGTTTTTCACAGTATCCCCCCTTTGAAGCTGAGACAAAAATTTAACATACAGTTTACATCTAAATGTTTATGGCAGTGCATTGGAGTCTTGAAACAATTGCAGTACTTCCCCTCTTCTTTACAGAGGCTGTTAAACAATGGCCTCTCTCAAACCTACTGACTTCAGTTCCATTCAGTACATTGGGGTGGTGTGTTGATGGCTTAACAGCTAATTTAATTTCAAGGATTTTTCCAAAGCTAACTGGTCTGAGATTAACTGCTTCTCTTCCAGTGTCCTTTCCTAACATATATACATACAGTCTCACATGTACATTCCTTATCTATCTAGCAGGCCCCACTGTTGATACATTTTTAATACTATTAAATGTACAAACACAAATTGATTTTCAAATGCCATACAGTTCTAATATATTTGAAAAGTAAGCATCTGTATGAATCAGTTTGATATTCAAATACCAAACATTTCTAATACATTTGTAACATAAACATTTGTTAAAATCAGTTTGATATTAGAGTGCCATACAGTTCTAATATATTTGTAACCCAAGCATCTTGTATAAATCAGTTTTATATTCAAAGGACATATCATTATTTACAGAACTCCAGCTAGCTATGCTTGCATTAGCCCATATCATCACATCTCTACCTCCTTCAAAGACTCAAGCTATTTTTTCAAGTGGCCTATGAGAAACATGACTTGAAATAAATAAGCCTATCTGGGAATATGTTACCCCATTCCCTGTCTTGAGAATCCATCTGCATTGGCATTGCTGAACCCACTACAGTGCTGCACTGTCCTGTCATATGCCTGCATTCTTAAGCTCCACCTTGATAACTTGGCATTTTGCTGGCTGGCTGTATGTAGCCATAGATACCCCTCAGACTCCTACTGCAAATACTTAGCACAAGGGCCTCCCTGTCATGGTAAGGCTTCGTCATGTTAACATGGTACAGTCTGTGCTACTGCCTCCTGCCTAGCAGTTCGACCATGCAGTTAACATCACTGATCTTCCTTACCACTTTGAAGGGTCCCTCCCAAGCTGCTTGCAGCTTATTGTGTCTGACAGGAATGAGCACCATCTCCTGCTGCCCCCACAGCATACTCTCTGGCTCAAGCATTCCTGTCAAACCAGACCTTTTTTTGCTGTTGAGCTCCTGCCAGGTTCTCCTGGGCCAAGCCCATGAGCTCCCTAAGCCTTGTCCTGAGGTGTAGGATATATGCCACAACAGACTCTTTGTGGGATTCACACTGACTCTGCCACTCATCGCCAGTCAAATCTAGAGGTCCCCTCACCCTATGGCCATACAGCAACTCAGAGGGTGAAAAACCTGTGGATTCCTGGGGCACCTCCCTGTATGTAAAAAACAGATGGGGCAAATATTTGTCCAGCTGTCTCGTAAACTGGTCTGCAAATGCAAATAGCATGGTCTTTAGTGTAGAGTTTAACCTCCCCACAACACCATTAGTTTGGGGATGGTAAAGGGCTGTCTTTAGGTGCTTCACCCCACAGTGCTTCCATAGACAAGCCAGCAGGCTTGACATGAATTGGCACCTCAATCAGTATCTCTCTTGGGAAACCTACAAAGCATTTGCACCTTCTCTGCCTCAATGGAGGACAGAGCTGCTGCCTCAGGACATCTAGTAGCATAATCTACTACCATCAGGATATACATATTCCATATGGAGCTTGGGGTACTCAGAGGCCTCACAATATACATAGCTACCCTCTGAAATGGCTCCTTTGTCACAGGCAGAGGCATGAAAGGAGCCTTGACTTTGTCTCCTGTCTTACCTACTTTTTGGCACTGCTTACAGGTCCTGCAGTACTCTGTTACATTCTTGGCAATCCCATGCCAATAAAAGTTCTGGATATGTCTCTTGGTATACGTTATGCCTGTATGTCCTGCAAAAGAAATGTCATGGGCTATGGTTAGAAGTGTCAGATGGTAGGCTCTGGGCATTACCAACTGGTGTATTACCCCACCTTCTAGCCCTCCCTCAGGAGTCCACTCTCTGTACAGTAACTCATTGTTCCAGTATACATACATATTTTCCTTGAGAATCAGGTGCCTCCTTAGCTACCTCCTTAAAGCCTTGTAATGTAGGGTCTGAGAGCTGAACCGGTTTCAACTCTTTGTGACTTTTCCCAGCTGTCCCTCCACAGGAAGTTTGGCATCTTCTGACAGTGGTGCCTCACTGTCAGCCTGGGTACTACCACTCACTCTAACCTTCCAGTCACCATGTCTAAGGGAACATCAGTACCAACCAGCAGCAATGGGTCATCTTCAAGCTCACTGCTACAGGGTAGCACCCTCCCAGAAATAGCCACATTAGCACTCCTGGCTTCAGGGGTGTGGTCTGTCTGGGTCTTCCCCAGGCTGCCAGACCAACATGCCTGTCTCCAAGCCTGAGTGCATGTCATTGCATGCACACAAGGTACTGCATTATCAGAATCATTCCCTATTGAGACATCTACAGGGATATCCTCTGACACACCTACTTGCTTCATTTTCTATCCAGTGAAGGTGAACCCTGGCCAAAGACATTTGGACCCCTCCTAAAGCTCTGACTAGTATGGATGGCCCAATAAAGTACTGATCCTTTTTAACCACTACAGGCTTCACAATAGTTATATCAGAGGCTGTGTCTCTTATAGCAGTGGCCTGTGTTCCATCTACCAAGATAGGATACAAACGTTGATAGTCTGCTCCCCCTGTTGTCTCCAGACAACATAACACTGGCATTCTGTTATTTCTACTTGCTGGCTCCCCCACCTTTTGTTCCCTACCTTGCCTCTGTGGCCATCTATATGCTACATGGCCCCACTCGTTACTTTTAAAACATTTAACCCTTGATCCTGGCTGTGTGCTTGAACTAGTCACTTCTCCAGTTACTGGCGGACTCTGTTGGGGCAGTTTAGGCTGCCCACCATGGGTTCCCTTATATCCAATATGCACCACTGGGTATCCTTTACCTGTGCAGTGATGCCCTGCTTGCTAAGTATAGATCCCCATTTTTCCCTCACCTCATCTGCAGAGTTGCATTCCCTGTCTGGCAATCAGATTTACATGTCCTCAGGCAAAGTGCAAAGGGCTTGTTCCCTCACCAAAATGTCTGCCAGCCCTTGAAAAGTGGTGACCTGACACCCACTCACCCACCTATGAAAATAATGCTTAGTTCAACAATATAATCACATACACTTTCATCTGTATGCTCACAAAACTTTTTTCTGTAAGCTTCAGGTGTTAATTTAAAACATTCCAATAAATATTTTTTTTAACTGTATCATAATTTAAGCAATCAGTAGCATATTTATTTGCCTTTTGTTAACCAGGTTTGTTTGGCTGGGCCAGGGGCCCTTTTTCAGCAGAAACCTGAGGAGAAAAGCTCTAGTGCAAAAATAATTTGTTACAATGAAGTACATAATTTAGCAAACAAACAAGTAAAAAGTTATGCATAGAAGAAAAATAAAGTTTCTTTTATACATGCGTGGAGAGTAAACAATCTTAGATACAGATTATACTTGCTGTAGAATATCAATTTACAATCAATGGCAGGAATAGGCAAATCAGGGACAGGAGGCTGAGATAGGGCAGTAGGATATTAAGTAAAGAAGGGAGTCTAGTTTGAGATAGGATAAGACAGAGAAGTATAGGGGATATCCACAAAAGGATGGATTTTGGAGTAAGATGTAGGGTAGTAAGAGGGATAGAAGTTCCAGAGAAGTATAGGTGGGAATGTATAGAATGGAAGGGGTTAAAGACAGTGTAGTAGGGAGAGGCTAGCCTAGAGGAAAGAGATTCAAGTTGGATCTTTACAGGGGCAGATCCAGGAATTAAGCAGATATGCCTTTAGAGCACATTTGAAGTTGCTAAACTGTTGAGTAGATCTAATGTTGGGAGGACGTTTGTTCCAAGAAGAGGCAACAGTGTGGCTATAGAGACTTTTTCCTATGCATTTATTAGATATGGAAATTTGAAGGAGGTTTTGGTCGGAGCTACGAAGTTCCTAGTTAGGGACATAGGGAGAGATGAGATTTGTCAGTGAAGGATGGGCAAAGGGGTTGGTGAAGGATGGAGTGAGGCAGAAGGAGTTGATTATGGAATTCTAGCCAGTTGATTTTTTTTTTTTTTAAGGGAGGCAGTGATGTGAACAATAAGGGAAGTTAGTGGCAAATCTAGCTATTTTGTTGTATGTTAGCTCGAGTTTGTATGACAGATTTTTCTGGAGGTTTGTAAAGATAGGGGCAACATATAATAGGGTAGGTAAAAGGTAGGTTTGGGCTAGGGACAGTTTTAGATTCTTGTGTTAAGAATATGTTTATTTCTGTAGAGCATTCATAGTTTTTGGTGAGTCTTTTTGATGCTATTATTAATGTGGATTTCAAATTTAAGTTAGTCATCTATGTAGTCCCCGTAGAAGTTTAGTGTGAGAGTCAACCTTGATGGTTGTATTGTTTAGAGAGTAGACCGAGAAGGAAGATTTGAGGTGTTGAAGAAGTTTGGGGAGAAAGAGAAGTATTTTAGTTTTATTGGGGTTAAGTAGAAGTTGGTTGGATGTGAGCCATGATTCCACTGAGTGTAGAGTGTCTTGGGTGAGGGTAAGTAGATTGGGTAGGTTGTCAGAGGTAGTGATAATGGTGGAGTCATCGGTGTGTTGTATGAGTGTTGAGTTGGGGCAAGACTGAAAGAGATTATTGGTAAATATATTAAATAGTGGTGGGCCCAAGATGGAGTCTTGAGGTACACCAGTTTGAACAGGAAGGAAGGGAGAAGTGGCACAGAGCCACTTGACAGCTTGGGTTCTATTAGATAGGTATGAAGAGAACCAGCAGATGGTAGGGTAGAGAGATTAAAGGACGCAAGTTTGGAGAGAAGGAGCTTGTGAGAGACAATGTTGAATGCCTTGGAGAGATCGAAGGAAAGACGCAACACTAATTTGTTATTATTGAGATGTAGAGATAGAGTGAGCAAAGGATAGTAATGCAGTAGTTGTGCTATGATGTGGATGGAAACCATGTTGTGTAGGGGTGAAAAGATATTCCTGAGTGAAGTGTGAAATGAGCTGTTTGTGTATGCACTTTTCGAGAATCTTGGAAAGAGGAGATAGGATAGCTATAGGCCTGAAGTTAAAGGGGTCAGTGGAGTTGCCTCCTTTATGTAATGGAATAATATAGGATTTTTTTCCAGATGTTGGGGACACGATTTTCTTGTACAGACCAGTTGATGATTATGGAGACTGGATAGGCAATAGAGGGAGCAGTAAGTTAAGGTATTGAGGAGGTAGGTTATCAGCAGAAGAGGAACAGGGTTTAAGTTTATAGAGTAGAGATCTTGTGGTAGATGTGGAGATAGTTTTTTTGAATGTGACTGGAGCTTTGTGGTTTAGTGGTGGAGGGGTGTCATGATAGGTTTTCATGTTTGGATTGATTAGCTTTTGTATGGTGTCTATGAAGAAGTAGTTAAGAAGAGTAGCGGTCTCAAGAGATGAGCTGTTTGGGAGGGGGTTGGGAGGAGTGTAAGAGCTTATTAATGGTATTCCAAATTTTTTAGGGTTGAAGCGGGGGTTTCTCTGAGGGTTAAGATAAAAGTTTTTTTTTTTTTTTTTTAAATCAAAGATGACTTGTTTTTTTGTGGAATTTCGAAGTTTCCTGTAATGCTGGAGACTAGATGGGGTTTTGAATTTTTTCTAGGTTTTCCATGCGTTGTCTCTCCTCTGCTTGAGGGATAGAGTATCTTTGCCTATCCAGGGGGCAAAGTTGTTTTTAGCACAAACTCTTCTGATAGGGGGCCAAGGATTTGAGAGTGTTGAGGAAGATGCTGTTGACTTGAAGTACAGCTTCCTCGAGGGAGAGTTGCTATAGGAAGGACCAGTTTATTAATGCATGTGTTAGATTAAATGTATCGGGGTTTAAATTAGATAGATTTTGATAGTTTTTATAGATGCGAGATTGTGGCGGTTGGGATAGGATACACTAGATGGAGGTAGAGTGATGATCACTAAGTGATCCTGGGAGGGTAGATGGGTAGTAATAATGGTCGGGTTGGGAGGTGAGTATCTAGTCTGGAGTAGAACTGGTATTAGATTTATGATTAGTACGAGTTGGGGAGGTGATGATTTGGGAGAAGCCATATAGGTTAATGCTAGCAGTAGAGTGCTTGGAGGCGAGAGTATTCCAGTTGATATTGACATCCCTTAGGATGATGGTTTCATAAGAGATAGTTTTGGAGATCCAGGCAAGAAAGAGTTTGAGTGTCGGGATGCTATTACCGGGTGGTGTGTGTGTATGTGTATATATATATATATATATATATATATATATATATATACATATTAGCGATGATAATTTGTGATTATTTAAATTACAGTCGACTATGAGAACCTTGGCTGGGTGAAAACAAGGGAGGGGAGTAGGGTAGGGGGTGGACTGAGAGGTGTTCTGAGTAGAGTATAGTTACTCCTCTGCCTTTTTTATTGGTCTGTCCTGGCAGAAGATATTGTAACCTTTGGGAAGGATTTCTTTACTTGATACGTGGGATTTGAGCCATGTTTCAGAGATGACAATGATATCAGGTGAGTGTTGTGTCATCCAGGAGTTTGTTCAAGATGCTACATATTTTGAGTACTGTGATCTTAAGGTTTCTGGTGGCTGTGTTGCTATGGGTTAAGGAGGAAGTCAGGGTTGAGGTAGAAGAAGGGGGGTTAGGGGAAGACTGCAGCTGGAAAGAGGACTGGGGTTTGGATGTATATCACCTGTGAGAAGTAGGGTGAGTATGGTAGTAGAAGGGAGTATTCTTAGGAAGGTGAGAGTGATATTATTTGGTTTTGAGTTTTGGGAGGAAAGTGAAGTGTGGAGAAGGTTTGTGTTTGTAGAGATGAGTAAAGTGATGTGTGAAAAGGGAGAGTGTTATTGGGAAGAAGAAATAAGTAGGGTTGAGGGACTGTGGAAGAGTAGGACTAGGATATAAGTTGGGGGAGACACTGGTAGGATGTAGGTAGTGTAAGGATAGTAAGCAGTGGAATAGATAGTAGTAGATGAAGCATTATGTTTTTGATAATGAAAGGAGAGAGGATGTTCAAGATGTTGTGAGCACTGGTTAGAGATAGTATGTGGTGTGATTAGGGATAAAGTAAGTAGAAGGGAGATTGCCAAAAGTAGTAAGTTCCCAGGGAGATGGGAGGGGATTCGAGGGTGAGGTAATTATTGGGAGTGGTAGTGCAAGATGCCAGAGTGGATGTGATAGGAAGGAGAGTAGACAGTGGGGAGGAGTGAAGGGAGAGTGGAATGGGAGTGGTTAGCTATAAATGTAATTGAAACAGGGGTGGGTAGGGTAGGGGAGCAGAGTGAGCCCTAGCAAAGCTCGAGCAAATGGGGTGGGGCTACACTGGCAGGAAAGCAGAGGGAACAGGAGGATGAAGAGAAACAAGCAGTAAGGTCAGATAGAGCTAACAGGAAGCAGTTATGTATACAGCAGCTATTCTCTTAGCCGTTATTAGTAATGCCTAAAATGTTGGTGAGGAAGCAGTAAGCAGGAATATATATAGAGCAATAAAAACAGTGCTTAGCCCAAAGCAAAATGGTCTAATAAAGACCTGCAGAAGCGCAGGCAAAGCATAGAGTGGGGAGGAAAGGAAGTGAGAGGGAAATAAAAACAAGAGCAAGAAAGAACTGTATAGACAATTAAAGGGTTTGGACAAGTACTTTATTACAGTGAGCAGAGCAAGAGGGACTAGTGTTTGATAGGAAAGGACAGGAAAAAGAATCAAAATGGGGGGGGTTGCAGTGAATGTGCTGCAGCTGAATCAGGTTGTACAGACTTAACTTGACAGTGATTCAAAAGGGGGCAGAAATACACAAGTCTTGTGTATTGCTGGGGCTTTCACCATCAGTGCAATTCACTTTGGGGGTGGGTACACTTCCTGATTGACGACGGGTATGGAGCTTTTGAGTAGCAACCTCTATGATGAGGCAAAGGGACCTGAAAAAAGATAGACGAAGGACAAGGATGATAAAAAATGATAGATAGGTATAAGGGGGATAGATAGTTTTGAGGGGAGACAACTGAAAAGGAGACAGAAAATAGGAGAGAAATAGAGAGGTTAAAAGTGAAGCAGTTGCAGGGCCTAACTGAAAGAATATATAGAACAGAGAGTAAGCAAATAGGGAAAATGGAGGAAAGTTAGACAGTGAGAAAAGGACCGAATAAGTATACACTAGGTGAAAACTATAATGAAACAGCAAGTGATAAGGCAAACTACATGCAGCAGTGAAGCACTGTGTTAAATACACAATAAAATAGGCACAATAAATGCAGCGGTGAAGTACTATAATAAAAACACTTTAATATAGCAATAAAAAACACTATAGAGTCTAGCACAGTTCAAGGCTGCAGATATTAGGCAAACATGACTAGCACATGGTGTGACACTATCAACAATTTGCAGAACAGAATCAATGAACTTGTGAAATGACTAAAATCTTCACAGCAATGGCATAATTCCAGTTCTGACTGACTAGCGATCATTATTGGCCTTGCACTCTTACTATAATAGAGCATTAGAGACTAATTAGACAGAGCACCTGAAAGCTACATGACTTTTCAGTTTGACAAAATAACTAGCAGTACTCTAGGTACTGGCCACACTGCTTGTGAGGGCCAGCGAGTCATACAGTTGTAAGCTAAAAAGGCAATGGAGAACAACTATACGCTATTAAGACTACAGACAGTTACAGTTCTTGTTTGAGTAGAAAATATTAAAATAAAGCATGGACAATGACTCTAATCTATACAGAAATACAGTCTGGGAATATCTGATGTCACTAATTCACTATACTACAACACACCATTGATCACTTATCCATGTTATAGGCACCAATAGAGACTGTATCTCCTTCAACCTGTTTTATAACCTCTCAAACAGTGTTTGGAACTGTATACTGATTATTGTTATACTAAACACATTTACCTGGTCAGCATGGGCACATAAGCTGCGGCATGGGACAGAGTCAAGCGGAACCATGGCGTAGAATGCCAAAGGAGGTTTTTAATGGCCGCAAGGCATCATGGGAGTAGAGGGGTATCATAAAGCCAAAGAGGCCAATGAATGGATAGTAAAGTAAATAGAAACAGCAGTTACAGCTTTACCATGGAGTAAAGGGGTCAAGAACCGTACCCAGAGCCCCTGGTCAGCATTATACTGTTTATATACATTTTTAAATATATGAATAAAGCTATCAAAATTACCACCCTCTGTCAGTTGTGGAAGAAATTCACTGACCTTTATTGCTTCTGAGGTTCAGTTATTCCCTTTCCCATTACCTGCTTGACCCTGGCAAAGGGTCAGCATCTCCCTCTCATGTTGACACTGCTTCTCATTTTCTTCAGCCCTCCAAATGGTGCAGCTTCTCTACTGATTCTGTTTCCATATGTTTGTTCTCTAGACAGATTTTTAAGTCCTCTGAGGAAAAGATTAACTGTCCTGTTTCTGAGGTCTGCAAATATCCATCACCAGACTGGTTATCCTCTTGGCTGCTGGTTTGCGTGCTAGCTGTGACTAAGGCTGAAATAATTTCCTATTTAGTCAGGCTGGCATTCACCAGTCCTTCGGTTTGACACACCTTGGCCAACTGGTTCTTTGTCAGCTTGCCATAATCCTCTGCTGACATTTTTGCCTGCTCTCCCCTGACTAAAGTAAACTAAAAAAAAATAAAAACTGTTGTGATATGAAACTCTGACTGTTCACAGTGTGGCTGCTGAGAGAATGCACACCTTTAGTGATAACTGCTTACAGGCCACAGAAGTTCAGTATCCACACCACTGCTCACCAATATGTGATGTCCCCACTCTGGGCCAGTAATCAAGGTGCCTGAATCCTCACCACTGGCACTGGAGAGAGACGTTCACTTATAATACAAATGGATACACTCAGTATTTCCAGATGAAGACTTCTCTGCATCAAGCCTTAAGAACACACAGGAAAAACACTCAGGGTCTGGATTTGTCTATCTTTCTCTCCAGGTTCCCAATAAGATTCCCCACTGGAACAGCTGTAGAGTTAGGTCCTCAGTCAAGTGTCCAAGCCAAGTCTCCAGCACCCTGTCTGTGAAACCAATGCTTTGTGTGCCTGCCTCAAGTAGCTGACACACACTTTGGCATTTAATTTTCACACACACACACAAAACTAGGAAAGGCTGTCACAGATTACCTACTCTACCAGCTTTGTCCAGACTATAAGGTAGATTCACTGCCACCAGTCAGTTACTATAAGGTTGTTAAAAGGGTATCCCATTATACTGAGTGATACTAATATTAATACAAATGGTAATGTTGACCAAACAGCCAGGCTTTCAGGAGTGGCCAGAGTTATCACCAAATAAATATGTGCAAATACTCTCCAGGCTTAAATATGTTCTTAAAAGGACCAGCTGCAATGAAAAGTTTATGAAAAGTTCCACACTGTTATAGAAAAACAGTATTTAGTTAGTCTCAGTATCTGTTCCTGATAACTAAAAAAATTTCCTACTTATTGAATAGAGCAAGGGAAGATGGGTGAGTGGTCCTTGTTGTCAGATCAAAGACAGAATACAGAATGCTCCTGAGACTTCAGTCTCCTCTAATATTACAGCAGTATTTCTGTACAGAGTGACATCACATACATTTGGGCATCTGACACTGTTTCCCACACTATTCCCCCATCGCTAGAAGCTACCAGGGTTTAGCACCTATGTGTTACAGTATACACAAATAGAACATTGCTCAGATGTGGTGCAGCTATTGGAAGTCATAAAACCATTCCACTCTTCCTACAGGAGCTACCTCCATGTGTCTCTGGCTCCATTCAAAACTGTGGGATAACATCTTTATGGCTTAACCCATAAACTCACTTTATTTTCCTCCTCATGTTACCCTTTCACTGCCAAGGGTATTCCAGGACTTTTTTTTTCTTCTACTTTACTTCTTTCTTGGTTTGTATGCACTTGTTGTATGCACCATCAGAAGCAAGCTTAGAACTCTGGATTCTTCTGCATATCTTACTGTCTGTTCTTACTCTGTATTGAGAATCCTTCCTATTATTTTGTTTGTGCCATCAAATAAGTTTATATGTATAATTCAACATTGAACTGACTTTTACTTGAGGGTTTTCTATTATTCATCCTCAATTTCTGTACTGACATTTCTTACTGTTTCAGATTTCTGTTGCTGTGTAGTTGTGGCATGATTCTGATAACAGGTGGGATCATTTTTAGTATCTAAACTGAAACGCCAAATAAATTCTATCTCTTCTGTAGTTTATTTGCCAACTCCCTTCTGTCTGTGGCTGCAGATCTCGGAGTGTAACTGCCTTGCTGTCCCCCATCAGTATTCCTATAGTGAATGATTGCTGCTCTCTTTCTTCCTGTGTCATCCTGACACATTGTATCTGTGAATATCCCTGTTCCCACATTTCCCATTGTACTTTAAAATGGAAAAACTCTTTTCCTATTTTACATTGCGGGTTAAACCAGGAATTATGGTCACAGGATGCAGTAGTTGTATTAAAACACTCAAAATTATTCCCTTAACTAGAATTTCTGTCTCTGTAAATGTATATTACTTCCACCATTGACAAGATAAATCATGATTCCAGAGTCAAGGGCTTGCACCTCTATCCACTTCTAAAAATACCATACATTTTGCTAGCTTAGTTGGAATGCAATAGCATAAAACATGTTCTGTTCTACTTAAAGTCATTATGATCCACAGGAACCACATTGTCAAAAGCATGCATTTTAGTTTCTATACTTTTGCCAGAAGAGTTCTTTTCAGTACAGAACCTGCTTCCACATTTGTATAAATGTAAGACATTAACTTACTTGTGTGTGTGTGTCAGAAAAGAAAGTACACTTATTACTGCAGTTTCATCCTTAGAAACACTTAGTTAATGACACGTTGCTTAGAAATGAACTAAGCATTCTACTAAAGTTAATACCTTATCAGAGCACTTGAGATCAATTTACAGTACACGTTATTTTACTAGGCAAAGCTCTGTTAAACCCACCTACTGCTAAAATTTTTAACATGTTTTTCTCTACTCTTACTATCAGGTTAAAACCTGAGATTTATAATGTGCCTTAAGTTATGCATCTGTGCCATTACTGGTTTGTTTGCATTAAGCATTCAGTTATGAATTTAAATGCTCAGTTATGAATTTGTCTGTCCCTTCATGTATCCATCCTTTTTTGACTGGGTTAGTCCCACTAGGTGAGTGGCCTCTTTTCAGAGGAGACCCAAGGCAGTATTTATATTATTAGGTGGCATTTCGCAAGGTCATTGGGAAATTTCTCCTACCCTTTTCAGTAGGTGCCATCAGATCTTTTGCATCCACCTGAACTATCATCAACTCAAGTAGATGGGACCTGATTTTAATGTCTCATCCAGGGGATGAGACACTAAGGAGTGCAGCAGCCCCCTAATGCTTCACTGCAGTGCCAGTAATCCCGTCACCTGGAGGGAGGACTAGAACCTGAAGGCTTTAGCTTGTGCTTCAAGGGTTATATCTGCCTTGACTAATCGTTTTCTTAGAACATGCAATCTGTCTCTTTCATGTCATGTACATTTTTGATGCCTTTTTGGTGAGCTGCAATGACAGGATACTTGACCGTTGTGCTTGGTTCCACTTCTCTTTGGTGACACAGTGCTTTAATGCCACAAAATCAGATTTCAGGTCATCCTCCCTGGTCAGTTCTTCCTAAGTAGAACAAGCTTTGTGTTAGCAGCTGTACTGACCAGTGCAACTAGTTGTTGTAGGTATTCCAGCTTTTTGGTGAATCCACAAGTCTTTGTCATAATCCCTCCTTGGCTGTGTCACCAAGAAAGCACAATAGGAACGTTTTAGTTGCAGGGCTGTAGGGTATTAGTTCCTCCATGTATTGGTTTCACTTAGCAGTACAAGTACTGCATGGGTAAAAAAGGCAAGTCTGTAGCAAAAAAATGCCAGCATTATCCACCATTGTATGCTCATGAATATACTTAAGGTAGTACATTATAGATTTATTTAATAAATCACAAACAGAAATGGGAGCCCATTTGTTTTTTTAGCTTCAAAAGTAAAAATAAATAAGTAAATAAATAAAAACAGTACCTTCAGTTACTTTCTCAATGTTCACTTCATATGGGCGCTCTGGGAACTATGGTTTTCATGCCACCAAAAATTGTGCAAAGCTTCAAGACCTTGACCAGACCCATATTTCAGTTTTCATGGATGGTACTTCCACAATTAACTTCCCAATCTGCTATTTTTGGGCAGTTTTCTTTTATGTAACAATTGACAGTTATGACCTTGTTAATTATCTAAGTCTTCAAAACTACTGTCTAGACATCTAAGTGTGAAATGTTCTGCACTCACTGCAGTTCACCTTTAAAGGCACATTACCACTTTTTTCAGTGCCAACTTGTTACAACATATTTACACAAATATATGGATTATTGTACATATAAGTTGTATATGCATATATTGGTGTGTGTGTGTGTGTACATGTAATTTTATTTATTTATTTATTGACATTTGTTAACCGGGTTGGTCCAGCTGGGCTTGTGGCCCATTTTCAGTGGAGACCCAAGGAGAAAAGCACCAAAATAAATAAATAAACCGTTTACAGAGAATCAAACATTTGAGTCAAAAATATGGTCAAAAATCAGTTATACAAGAACATTAGAGAGTCAAAGCAGAAATGCACACACATGATATATACATATCGATATTTTTACAGACTAAAATATATAGTAACCCTATTATAAATATGAAAAGTCCAACAGTAGTGATTGTCGAGTTTAATAAGTATCCACAATAGTGGAGTACTTAGCTGTATGTGGAGGGACTGAAGAGGTATATAGTAGGGTTGTGAGGAGCTGAAGTAGGGGCTTGAAAAGGACATATTTTGGAGTTCAGTAGATGAAGTTTCAGTTTTTCTTTAAAGTGGGATGGGTGAATGCTGAAACAAATGTCTCTTGGGAGGTTGTTTGAGGCTCAGGCGAATGAGTGTTTATATAGGAGTTTACCAGCTATTTGTTTGGGTTGGTAGATTTGTAGCAGTTGCTGATTAGAGGTACAGAGAGTCCGTGGAGGAGTGTAGATAGAGATGAAGGAAGAGAGAGCAGGGCAGGATGAAAGTTTGTAAAGAATGAAGTGTTACATTTGAAGTTATGACAGCAGTAGAAGATGGGGGAATTCTAACCAGTGGAGAGTATTTAGGGCAAGGCAGTGATGTGTATTGTATGGAGAGTTTTGTGATAAATCTAGCTGTCTTGTGGTAAGTTTGTTGGAGTTTGTTTAAAGTAGTAGTTTATATGCTGCCCCAGTACTCCCCAACATCCAGAAGGGAGGGGAGGAGAAGAGCTTGTGCAAGGGAGAGTCTGGCATTTTTAGTTTGAAATCTTTTGTTGCGATACAGTAAACCAAGTTTCTGGTGAGTTTTTTACACTTTGGAGGATGTGCAAGTTGAATTTGAGTTCATCATCTATGATGACCCCCAAGGAGTTTAGTGTGAGCTAGGTTGGATAATAGTGTTATTAAAGTAATAGTAAAGGTGGATTTGAGGTGAGAGAGATCGGGGGGAAAATAAGAGTTTGGTCTATTTAGGGTTGAGAATGAGTAGATTCCTGGACAACCACTGTTCAGTGGATAGGAAGGTCTGTTGAGTAAGAGTGTGGAGATTGGAGATATTTTCTGAGATGGAGATGAGAGTCAGGTTGTCTGCATATTGGATGAGGGAGGATTGTTTACAAGAAGTATAGAGATCATTGGTAAAGACAATGAGGGGACTCAGGATGGAACCCTGTGGTACCCCGGTTGGGACAGGTATGAGTGGAGAAGTGGAAGAGAGCCATTTAACAGACTGCTGCCTGCAGGATAAGTAATTGGAGAACCAGGCAAGGGAGGAAGAAGATTGAGATCTGCAAGTTTAGATAAGAGTGGGGGGGGGACTGTATCAAAGGCTTTGGAAAGGTCAAGGAAGATACATGATATGTGTTTGTTATTGTCTAGGGCCTCTGCAGTGGTATGTGTAAAGGATAAGAGGGCAGTAGTTGTGCTGTAGTTGGGACAGAAACCATGCTGAGTGGGGGACGGAAACCATGCTGAGTGAGACTAAGAAGATTATGCTGGAAGAGGTACTTGAGTGGATACATTTTTGAGTGGATACATTTTTTGAGAATCTTGGAGAGGGGAGATAGAATAGCTGTAGGTCAGTAGTTAGATGGGTCTGTGGAGTTTCCACCTTTATGCAGGGGAATAGTGAAAAATGATTTCCATAGGGTAGGGACGGTGGATTCCTGAATAGATCTATTGATTAGTATAGATACTGGATAGGCAATGGAGTCAGCAGCAAGTGTGAGGAAAGTAGGAGGTAGAGTGTCAGTGGAGGGAGAGCAGGGTTTGAGTTTGTGAAGAAGAGATCTGATGTAGGAAGTAGGAACCAGATTAGAAGGAATGGGAGGGGTAGGCAGAGAAGTTGTGTTACAGTTGGAAGGTATGAGTGCTTGACTGGTTTCAATAAAGTGCTTATTGAGAAGAGTAGCAGTTTCCAGAGGAGATGTATTTGGGTAGGGCAGGGAGTTGAGGGACAGCTTGGAGAGAGAATTTTGTTAATAATATACCAGAACTTGCGAGGGTTGGATTTGTTATTGAGTTGGGCAGAGTTATAAAAGGACTTTTTGTCATTACTGATTTGTTTTTTGTAAGATTTCTGAGGTGTCTATAATTATGTAGCAGAGGTAATTCCCTTGTTTGATCCAGGCTTTCCAAGCTCTATCTCATTTTAGCATAAGGAGCTTAGTTTCTTTTGAGAGCCAGGGGGCATAATAGGGTTTTATTCTAGCCTTCCTAGAGGGAGCAAGGGAGTTCAAGGTATTCAGAAAGATGCTAATGAACCTAGTAACTGCATCACTGAGAGGGATTTGTTCGAGTGGACCAGTCAATGATGGATAGAACAGAGATGAATTGGACTACATTAAAATGAGAGAGTTTTCGTCAATCTCTATAAAGATGGGAATTTGGGGGGGGGTGTTAGATGGTGTATCTAAGGACTAAAATTGGGAGGTGGTCGCTAAGTTGGTCTGATAGGGTAGTGGGGTTGTGGTAGTGGTGTGGGGAGTTGGTGAGTATCCAGTCAATTATGGAGCCAGAAAATAAGTTTTTATGGAGGCAGGTGGACGAAAATATCAGTTGATGGAAACCATGCAGGTTGATGCTGAGTTGTGGAGAGTCCGTTTTAAGTTTAAACCAATCTAGGTTAACATCGCCTAAGATGAGGGTTCCATAGGAAATATTGTGGGAAACCCAGGAATAAGATATTCTCTAAAGTGGATGAATTGTTTCCAGGAGGGATATAGATGGTGGCAACAGCTAATTTATTGTGAGGGTTAAGGTGGCAATTAAGGATGATGAGTTCGCCTGGGTAACAGTCAGGAATGGGTGTGGGGAAAGGTGAGAGACTGAGGCTATTGGAGTGGAGGATGGCTACCCCACCCCCTTTTTTTGGAATCTATTCTGGATATTATAGCTTGATGGGAGAATTTCATTGTTAGTGATATGTGGCTTAAGCCTGGTTTCAGATAAGGAAAGGATGTGAGGGTTTGTATGCATTATCCAGGCATGGAAATTGGTGCTTTTGTTGGTTAGGCTTTGAATATTTAGAGAATATATTGCCAGGTGCTTGGATATGGATGATTTTAGTGTAATAGGCTGGGTAAGGTGAAAGGTGTTTGGGGAAGGAAGGGAGGTAGAAGATAAGGGGGTGTTTGATTGAGGGGAGAGGGGCGGGGCCAGGGTTGAGGTGGACATCCCCAGATATGAGACGGTTATTAGTGGGAAGGAGTACAGTAGTACATAGATGTAGTTTGTATAACTTGGGTTTAGATTTGTAGGTAGGAGGGTGGATTTGCAATATAGAAGGTTTGTGCAGAGAAGAGGTGGAGAGGTTGAAAAGGGCTGGGCAGATATGAAAGCAGGAAGGTGTAGAATGAGTGTCAAAGGTATAGGAGGTAGGACAGCATAAAAGAGAATAAGGAAGGTGTGAGTGATAAAAGGTTAGAGCAGAGAGAAGTAGGAATGAGGTGGTAATAAGGTGTTTCATTTTGATGGAGGGTGTAGGGGTTATGGACAGGGTGTAATGGGGAAGGAAATGATGTATTTGGAGTCTGGCAGGAAGTAGTTTGTCGGTGTATGTTGGGGAAGGAAGGTGAGGGAGTGGATGGTATAAAGGAAATTGTAATGGGGTGGGTGGGAATGAGGGTAGGGTAAGGGAGCGGAGTGAGCCCTAGTGGAGCAGGCCAGGCCAGGTCAGCAGTGTGAAACAGCACTAAAATAATCAGAAAGGAAGCAACTGTGAAAATCATAGCTGAACAGGTAAGAAGAGAGCAAGCCAGAGATGTTAATATTGCAGATATAAATTTAAAAACAGGAGATAAAGGGTACAGAAGACATGCTATGAGTTAAATAGCACTCTAGAATGTGGCTGGCAACATTAAATCTACATATACTGGAACTATTGAGAGTTAAAATGACATTAAACTAAAAGGTATTGGCACTATTATTAGTTAAAACAACAAGGTATATGGTAGACTACTGGCGGTGTGCTGCCTCCTGGTGGCTGAAGCAAGTGAATACAGCCAGAAAAACTAACCTGCGTGTGTGCTCACCTGCCCTTTAGCAATACTTTAAATTAAAAGTTCACTTTTTAAAAAGCAGATAGTCTTAAAAACACATTCAAAGTGTGGATAAATTACAGCAGAAGGAATACCTACAGTTGAGCCTAGAAAGCTTTGTTTTTTAGCTTTTCAGGTAACTTAAGGAGATTTATAACACTTTCACACGGTATTTTGCTGGGCAAATCTGTTGGGCATGGGATGACAACAGAGTGTTTAACCCATCGGGAGAAGTTGCAAGAGATAAGGGGGAAAATATACAAAAGGTGATACCAAGACAGTAAGAAAAGACATACGAGAGACCCAACCTAGAAAAACCCTAGAGAATCAGAAGGATAAGTGAGGTATAATACAGACAAGAAATAACCAATGTAGCAATAACAGTATTCCCAGTTTGACTAAGCCCTGAAAGCAGAACATATACTACTTTTTAAACAACTAATGTAGCACTAAAAGTAAATGCAGTAGTTTGTACAGAAAAAGCAAATATTAGCAAAGACAGTTAACTAAGCCCTGTTATGTAAGCAATGCATTTTTGTGTGCGTGTTATGCATTTTATGTATGTACATATATTTGTGTTTGCATGCATTGATTTTGTTTTAATTATTTATTTTTATTTTGCATTTGTTGCTTGGGATAGTCTGATGGAGCAAGTCCCCTTTCCAGGGGAGGCCCAAGAGAATAACTTGAGAAAAATAGCAGTAATATTGAATACAAATTTAAAACTGCAAATAAGAATGCTAATTTCTGTTGTAAAGCATAACTAAGAGGATGAGTCTGTATCTTATAGCAGAGAGAGCATATTTACCGCATGAGAAAGGGCACTTTACACAATGCCTTAGCAAAACATATAGCCACCAATGACAATGGTCATACTTTCTTGTTCCGGGTCCTAGAGATAATTGTTGTGAATAAGAGGGGTGGTAATACTATGAATCTTACTGAATCTAAGGAGACTGACTGGATCATTTGTTTGAAAGCTGATAGGGGGCATGGATTGAATGATAGAGCTTCTATAAAACCTAAGCTGAGACAACGCAGGCACATAAAATGAACTATAATTTATTTGTATATGTTCTTGATTATGTATTTTATCAATATTAACTTATCAGAATGTTTATTTATATGTTTTTAGGTCACTATGCAAGTTTTATATATTTTCGTCTTACTTTACATTAACATGTTTATATATGGGAGAGTTCTTTAAATTCTCCAGCATTGCTTTTAATTGTTTAAATTCTTTTAATTGATTAATTGAGCTGCTTATATAAGGGGAGGTCTACTGTGACTTTTATACAAGGATCTGAAGAAGCTGTAATGGTGAAAGCGCTCATCCGTATGTTATAAGTGCACATTCTTGGAATTAAATTTGGAGTTTTGTTCTTACTTCTGCTGTACTCCGCTTCCTTTGTGACTTGCATTGTATCTTATAATAAGCTAAAAGACAACATATGTCAATTAGGTACAGATATAAAAAATATAGAATACAGAAAGAAGTTGGAGGTATATGCACAAATATAAGACAGGGAGGAGTGAAGAGGTTGTATACACATAGTGTATAGGATTAATTGTTTAGTTTTCTTACATGTAGGCATAATGGTTCAGTTTTGTGACATCATCCTAAAGGTAGTAAGCCTAAGTGGGTCTATATTACAACGTCGAACTCACAGGAGTTCAAACGTTGTAATATCGAACCCTAAAGTTCGCAACGCAATAACAACAAAAACACAGAACAGTGATTTTTTTCCCAGGGAAAAAAATCGCTGTTCCGTAACAAAAAAAAAAAACCTTACACTTTTAAACTTAAACTAAAGTAGGGGGGGGCTGTGCCCCACACCCCCCTACTTAAATATACCAAATCTGAGATCTCACCACAGTGGAGGAAATAGCAAAGCCCCGAAAATGGCTGTGGCTTCACTATTTTCGTATTTTCTGACGTTTGGGTTCGATATTACAACGTTCGCACTTCTACAAGTTCGACGTAATATAGACCCAGCCTAAGTAGCTTTTATCAAAGAAGTATGATTACTCTCCAGTGCTAGATACAACTCAAAAACCTGTATGACTACCATCTAAGATACTGCCAGCTGATAAACCCAATTCAAGGTCATTAGAACCGAACCACAAAATCAGCTGCTCTATTTATTTTTTATGTATTTATCCATTGTTAACTGGGTTAGTCCCACTAGACTAGTAGCCACTTTTCAGGGGCAGACCCAAGGTGGTATTTGTACTACAAGGGGGAATTTGACCATGGTACTGGGGAACTTCCCCTACTCGTTTCCATAGGGGGATGTGTTTGTGTGTGGCACTTTGGCTCCTTGCTTCTCTGAGCCGCCTTTGCACCTGGATCCGAAGCAGGAAGCAACATCTAAGTAAAAGTGGCGGTTGGAGGAGCGAATAGAAAGGTGGATGTGATTTCGGTGCTGTTATTCAAACAGAGGATACATTATTTTTATTGGAGAAGGAGTTGAAGGTAAAAGAGAGTGTGACAGAGGAACCTGGTATGTCAGAGATGGAAGGAGAAGGCAGTCAAGCCTTTTCAAAGCAGGCTTAATGTGGCAGATGCAGTGGAGGTAGGCATAGAAGAGTTGTTCCAGCAGAAAATGTTCAAATCCGAAGTTGCAACACAAGGTTGTGTTGTTAAAATCCTCCAGTCGGGAGGGTTGTGGGATTATATATTATGGTCAGTGAAAGTGAGCCGGAAGATGGTAAGGATATGTCATGAGGTGGGATGAAGGACAGGATGCAGAACAAAGAAATACAACAGAGTGAATGTATAAAGGTTGAGAAAAAAATCCTGCGCAGAAACTGTCAAAGAATGGATGCATGGTAAGACGGAGGAGAAAGAAGTAAGTTTGAAGAAAAAAAGGATTGTTTAACATATGGATCGAAGAGAAGGAATATACAGAAATGGACATATAAGGTATGGGACGAAGTTAAGATGCTCAGAATCAAAACTAATGAGGTAAGAGCATTTATACATATTAATAAATAGAGTTTTTGTGACATTATTTTCAAGACTGGGCAGGTAATGGAAAGATTTATAGAAGAATATAAAAGAAAAACTGTGCACCATGGAACATTAATGCATCTTTTAGGGAAACTAAGAAAAAAATGACATTCAATTCAGAACTGAAGTAGAAAAAGAGACTAAAAAACATTTATTATATTTATGTAATGACCTACTGAATATATCAAAAGTGTATGACAGCAGAGGTTTATGGACTGGGGTGTGGGATTGCAGTGTGATATTGAAACTGTAAAATGACAGTATTGTACATATTCCCAGTATTATTAATGTCGAATGTGATAGAGGCCTGGTTAGAATTTGGGGACAGCCAAAACATGCTTTTTGTTTGGAAAAAATAGATAATTTAATTAACAAATGTAAAAAAAAATGCTGTTTTTCTTGTGGGGGTATAGGACATGATGCCAAAAATTGTGAATAAAAATGTTATAAATGTAAAAAAGTGGGACATCTGGGGGGGGGGGAGTGAAGAAAAAGAAAATGAAGTAATGTTGGGCCTAACAGAGAAAGTCGAAGAACAAGGTAAAAAGGATACAGTTATAAAAAAGAAATTATAACTAGAAGACATGGGAAAAAGACAGTAACATTATTTATGCAGAACAAATGATACAAAAAAAATAGAGAAGGAAGGCTTAAACATATAAAATATTGCAGAAGAAGAGTCAGGTTTAAGTGAGTAGGATGTTAATGGGACATGGTTATACAAAAGAGAAATTGAATTTGTAAAAGAGTGAGAGAAAAGGAAGAGTGTACAATATTTTTAAAAAAGGAAAGGATGAATACACATTTTAAAGTAGAGTTGCGTATAAAGTTTTGTCATTAAATGTTAATAGTTTTAAGAAGTTGGAAAGAAGGATGGGTATTTTGGAGTGGTATAAAAAGCTAGGTAGTGAAACATCTTACTAGAAGATATTAGATTTTTGTCAAAGTCAGAACGAATTCAAACTGAAGTGTGGTGGGGAAAAATGTGATATGGCATTTTGGGAAAGACATGCTCAGGAATACTTATATAAAGTTACAATTAAAGTATTAGATATTACTATTGTCATAACAGGTAGAATTACTACTATTGATGTAACATGGCGAGAACATGTTATGAGAATTATTGCAATATATGCATATGTAATAAAAAAGGGAAGAGATGTTTAGAAAGATAATACAATATGTAGCAGTTAACATAGAGATAGTTGTAGTAGGAGACTTATTGCAACTCGAGACAGCAAAACAAGAAGGGTTATGATAAACTAGTAAAGGATATTATAAAATACAGACAGTTAAAATATGGAATCTGGAGACTTGGATGACTTTTCAACATCTTCACTATTCTTCCTTTCCTCAGTCATCACTGGTCCAATACAGTGATGACTCTACTGTCATCACTGTTGCTGATTCTCCCTCCAAACTTATCTATACAACACAGACTTCCTTTAACTCTGTAGAAAACTGGCTCTCTGATAACTATCTTATCCTTAAACCCCAAAAAACTAAGCTACTGCTTTTTCTTCCTAAAAACTACAACCACATTAAATCCACTTTCACAATCCTGTCATCTCACAAACACACACATTGAGGTGGAAACTAGCACAAAACTGCTTGGTGTCATCATTGACGACCAACTTAAATTCAATCTACACATTAACAACAGTATCAAGAAAACTCATCAGAAACTAGGCCTCCTCTACCTTAACAAAGTTTCTTACCAGTGAAGCTAAAGTAATTCTCTCTTATGCCTACCTCCTACCCAGTCTATTATATGGCTCTCAAATTCTTACTTGCATCAACTCCATACTCCTTGCCAAACTTGAATATACCTACAACAAGATAGCCAAATTTGCAGCCTGTCAAACTTACAAGTCACATCACTGTCTCTCACTCAAACACCTTAACTGACTAGAACTACCTCACCAGCTTCTTCTCCCTCAACTCCAGATCATCCACTCTATCCTTTATTAGCCTTCTTACTGTCCTATCCTATCATCTGTCATCTCCCACTATATACCTGCTAGATCCCTCCGGAGCTGTAACCTAGATTTGCTACAAATCCACAAACTTAAAACTAAGAAAGGATGTATTCTCTGTAGCTATAATCTTTCCAGGGCCTGGAACAAACTCCCAATAGAGATAGGTCACTCAAGCAACTTAGTCAATTCAAGCTAGCCACTAAGGAATACCTGTTAAGCCAATGTACCTGCCTCTGTACCCACCCCCTCTTAAATAGCTTATCAACCCTAACTGCACACCTCTATCTGCTTCCAACTTATGTAACTTTCTTAAACTTTCTAGACCTTGTCTCACATTAACTTCTCTATCCTAGGCACATTACATACATTCTTATCTGCATAATGTAAGAGTTTACATCTAGTGACAAAGCTATTATTAGTCCTTCTGAATGATGTAGGATTCTAAATCTGACAGACATAATGATTAGTTTACTGTAGTAAATCTTTGTTTTTCATGTATTTGTTGCTTTGAATATTTTCTGTAAACCAGTTGATTGTTTACTTATTTTTGTAAATGATAATCTGTAGAACATATGGAGCTTTTTTCCCCGGGCCTCCACTGAAAAAGGACTACTTAGCTCAGTTGGACAAACCTGGTCAACAAATGTAAAATAAATAAATAAAATAAAATAAATAAACAGGGAAAAAAGAGCAGAAATAGATTATTTTTTATTGTCAGAAAGCTTAGTATTAGTTAAACAAGGAGTGCTATTGAGAGTTTTTCAGATCACAGGGCAATTTGGATAATGGTAAAGGGAAATGATGAATATATAAAAATAGGGAAAGGTATAAAAATAATGAATTAAGTGAAATGGGATGCTAAAGGGGAGAAAAGAGGTTATGACATTATGGCAAGATCATGTAGAAATGAGAGAGTTTTATACAGATTGGTCAGAATGGACGTTAAATTTTAAACTGAAAAATAAAAAACGCTATGTAGCATGGGAAAGAGAGAAGTTATACATGGAAAAAATAATATACAAGAATTTAAACAATGAAATGATTGTTTAAAGAACAATGATTTTTTTTTTTATTAAGGAACAGAAATGATATGATTTGAATACAAAAATAGAACAGTTATAGTTCAAACAGAGATATTTCCTGAAAGAAAAAAAAAGAATTGCACCATATTTAAGTAAAATAATTAGAGAATAATAGTGTAATGAGGGAAATGAAAGATTATTCAGGTAAAATGTGTAATACACATGAAAAGATTATAAATGTAGTTAAGACATTGTTTAAAGAGCAGAGAATAAAAACCTTGAAAGAATAAAAGGTATGTACATTTTCCAACACGCAGAATAAGGATTTAGGAAAAGTTATATGAATTGAGGAACTAGAACAGGCAATAAAAGTAATAAATTTAGATTCAGCAGCAGGACCTGATGGAATAGAATATGCAGTAGGGAGTCAATTGTCCAAATGTTGATAATCCGAAATGTCAGTTATCAGAACCAGCTTTCCAAAATTTTGAGGTAGGAAAAATCATAAAGTCTGAATTTATAAACATTATAAGTATTTGCTTGAGCATATTTTTTGGGCTTGTAGCCAGCTCGTGTGTGAAAAATATTTTTATAGTCCACTGGAATCGCTGAATGGTTGAAAAGTGTATTCCATGCAGAATAAACAATTTTAGAAGATTTTTTTTTATCCAGTGCAGTTATATGTTTGATTATCTGAACAGTTTGATTATCCAAACTATCCTAGGTCCCAATTATTTTGGATAATCGAGACTCCACTGTATGATTATACAGCAAAAAAAAATGGTTTATAAAGGTATTAAATGAATGCTTAGAAAAACATTTCAGGTATAAAGTGGTATCATTAGGTTTATATAGAAAAAAGAAGAGAAGAAAGACGTAAAATACAGATTATAAAATTTGTATGTATATAATATAAGTAAGAGGCTTAAAACGTGTGCATGTCAGCATTCAAGTATAATATAGTGAAGATTATGATAAATGGATGGTTTAGCAAAGATATAAAGGCAGAAAAGGGTTTTAGACAAGGCGGTACATTATTTGTATTAGTAATGAATGCTGAATGCAATATCTATGTATATGAATAAGGAAATGGATATTATGAGCTATATTTCAAATGAAGGAATAAAAACACCTATTTTGTTAAATTATACAGACAATACCATTATTACAACAAGGAATAAATCAAGTATGGATGCAGTGTTAAAACAAATGCAAGGTATTATACAGGTTATTGGTTTTGTATTAAATAAAGACAAAAGTCAAGGTTTAGATTTTGAGGGAAAGATTAGTGGAATACATTTCAATAAGGATAAAATTAAGATCCTTGGGTTAAACTTTGGGAAATAGAAAATTGTAAATTCCATAGGGAAATAAAAAATAGAAGTAGGAAAACATCTGCGTGTTCTTTGGAAGTCTTTTAGGCTTTCCTTTTAAAAAGAAAGTCTCTTTAATAAATTATGTGCTGTTAACAAAGATAGCTTATCTAGCTGGTGTTTATAGTCTTCCTTTAAACTTAGAGAAATATATATATATATATATATATATATATATATATATATATATATATATATATATATATACAGAGAGAGAGAGAGCATAATTTCTTTTATTTGAGGATTGAGGTTAAACCCTGTGAAAAGAGGGGTACTGTATGTGAAAAGTGAAAAAGGAGGTTTAGGGTTTATAAACCCTATAAGACCATATGTCCTCATTAAACTTATGTACAGTAATGAAATGTTTAAAGGAAAATGAAGGTTCATTATTAACAAAAATAATAGGTTTAAAATATAAAAACAGAATGGTTGATTGTTTTCTAGTTCAAGAAAAAGAAGAGTTTGTTGTAATAAAGAAATAGAAAATTATCAAGTCAAGATTATATTGTGGAAAATAAATATGAATGAAATGGTTTACTATCAAAATGTGGAAAATCAAAACAGTTTTCTAGTTTTTGATTTAATTAATTATCCAACTTTGGTAATACTGAATTACCAAAATGTCAAAAATAGTAATCATAGGAATCGACATTCAAACACTGGAAGTTCCAGTGTCGAAATTCCATGTTACTGCTAACATTTTTGCAGGTGAGCAAGCCCCCTTACTCCCCCCACACCCCTGGCATATTATGTATTCCAGTTCAGAGATCACACTACAGTGAGGAAAAGGGTAAATTTCCTGATCCCCACTGTAGTGTTGATATTTTGTCAGAATGTCAGTCCCATGTTAGTGAATGCAGACAACCATTTGCTTATGAGGATTCAAACATTTCAGAATTATCATTATGGAAAGTGGAAAACACGCATTCGACCATTCCAGTTTTGCATAAGTGGTATTTCACATTTTGATAAACCAAATAAAACTGATGAGAGAAAATGTTATGAAAAGATTATGGAAAATATTATAGGCTATATCCTTGGAAGGAATTAAATGGTGAGAAAAAGAATGCTATCATTGCAAGAATGAAAAGATGTAAAAGACATATAGAAAGTAGTTTTTTTTTTTATAGAGACTGTCTATACAAAAATTACCAGTAAAGGCGAATATGCCATATAAAATTATAAAAGATAAGAGTATGTTTATATTGTGAGGAATTTGAAACTTGTGAACATGTTTTTTGAAATTTAGTAGATCAAAAATGCTATGGAGAAATATTATAAAAAAGAAATATGTGAATAAATTTAAATATGTGAATAATTTAAACATGGATATAATCGAATTTGGGTATTATAGAAAAAAAATAAGAAAGCGGTTGAAAGTCTTGATAAAAAAATGTTTGGTATGCTATGGTTGGTCTGGAATGATAGGGTTAAGGAAATTATGTTTATTGAAAAATGGGATTTGGCAATGATGTTGAAGAAAATAAAGTACTGATTGTGGAAATTGGAGTGGGGGGGTCTAAAAATGAAGAAGTATGTGATTTATTTGATGAAGCAAAATGTAAAAAGAGGATGTGATTTGGAAATAGTGCATGTATTAAATAATTGAAAAATGTATATTCTAAATAAGAATGCACAGAATTGACTGTGTAATTATGGATTGTTTAAATCAAGAACCCTACTCTTTTTCAGCGGGGCACTGGTTGTTGTGATTCTTCCTGTTTCCAGTCCAGGTGCATTGGCTGCTCAGCTAAGCAGGAAGGAGTATGGTGGACACGATTGTGTCAGAAGAGTTACTGATTTCAAGTGTATCATTTGGAGAGCAGTTTACAGGGAAAGAGAGACTGGAGGATATGTTAGGTTTGAAGGCAGTTGTTCCTTTGCAAAATGAAGAACTGAAAGAGGCAGAGGCATGCAAGTCTCGAATAACATGCAGTGTGAAGGGAGAAGCATATGTCCAGAGTAGTGAGAAGGTGGTTGTACCTTTGCAAGATTCAGAAGTTATCTTTCAGGAAATGCTGTTTTAGGCAGAGGGCAAAACACAGGAAGCTCCAATAAGGATGGTTGCAGGATGTTTATCTGCAGGATTTAATTAATCAAAGTGAGACAGAAAGTGAAAAGGAGATTTTGTAGGGGGATATTATGGAGAAAATTCAAGAAGTGGAGGAATTGAAAAGATAGAAGCTGTATGCAGAATAAATAAAACAGAGAAAAAAGAGAAGATAAGACAGAATGAAGGAGCAAGAAGTATTTAGCAAGAATAGATTGTTAAGCAGAGAAAGCAGTGGACAGGTATGATATTTGGGATGACATAATTTCACAGTTGGGGATATCACAGAAAGAGGTTAGAAGATTCATTCATACTAATGATACTTTTTGTGACATTACATTTGAATCAAGATAGTACATGGAGAAATATTTGGAACAACATGAACTAAAGAAAAACTGCAATCCATGGAATTTATATGTTTTGCAAACATTTAACAGTGAGGCAGCAAAGAAAATTTGTTTAGTTTCAAACTGAATTAAAAAAAGAATCTCTAAAAGACTATTTAAAGACTGTATGTAAAGATGTTATGGACATTACAAAATAATGATAATAGAGGTTTATAGACAGTGGGGTTGGGAGTGTTGTGTTGTACTGAAAATGGAAAATGAAAGGATAGAACATATTCCAGGTATTATAAATGTAGAAGGAAACAAGGGTACTGTAAAATATTAGGGGCAACAAAAACTTGTCCCCCCAAAAAAAACTAAGAAAGAAAAAGATGGAAAGTTTAAAAAGTTAAAACAAGATAATGACATTTTAGAAAAAGAATAACATTGGAAGAAGTGAGTAATGTGTTAAATATAGTAAATGTAGAACATTGGAAGAAGTAAGTAATGTGTTAAATATAGTAAATGTAGAATCACCAACATATATGGATGGAATAGATGATTATATGTAATAAGATATGTTAGATTGGCAGAAGAAGTACTTTGTGGAAGTATTAAATGAATGGTTAGAGGAAGTTTTGGACAAGAAGAAATATGTGTTTGGAGTTATGAAATTTGTATGGAAAAAGGGGAAAGAGTATATAAGAAATTGTTGACCAATAGTTTTAAATAATTCAGATTATAAAATGTTATGAGGTTGATAGAAAAGAGATTGGAGACTAAATTAAATAAAATATTAGAAAAAACATATTTAGAAAAAAGGGAAAAGGAAGCCAAACATTGTTAATGATAATATGGGAAATTATAGTTGATGTAATAAATAGGAAAGCAGAGGTTAAAATCATGACTGATGATTTGAGTAAGGTATTTGGCAGGATGCAACATGAAATTTTATAGGACATATTGAAAAAATATAAGTGAGAAGATAGTAAAAGTATTTATTTCAGCATATGAAAAAATAAATTAAAGCTTGTAGTGAATGATTAGTTAAGTCAAGAAATAGATGTAAAGAACATTATAAGACAGGGATGTCCAGTGAGTAGTATTTTATTTGCATTGGTTATTAATGCAGTGATTAGTAAGTTTAATACATCATTAAAAGTAGCAGAATGTATGACTATAGAATAGATTAAAGTACCAATTATGTTCTCTTATGTGGATGATATTGTTTTAATGACAGAGTAAAGACTGGATAGAAGTAGCCATTAAGCAACTTAATCGATATCTGAGAGGTGCAGGAATGATTATAAACAGGGATAAAAGTAAAGAGAGAGGAATATTATGTGAAATAGAAATATTATGTTTTATATGGAAGAGATAGCAGTATTAGCTATAAAATTTGATAAGGAGATGGAATACAGCAATGGGAAGATGTAATACGAAAAGTAAGGAATATATATGTATTTTGGAAAACTTATACATTGTCACACAAAAATATATTTAATAAATGTTTTATTATTGGGAACAATTGCATATTTAGCAAGTGTGTTTATGATCCCTATAGAATATGAAAACAAATTAATGTTGACTGTGTTTTCATTTGTATGGGGAGCCAGGTTAAATCCAGTGAAAAGAGGTGTGTGATATGTTAAAGAAAAAGGAGAGTTGGATTTGATAAACCCAATTGTTTATGCAGCTTCACTGAATTTATACAAAGTACTGATATGGTTAAAAGAGGACAATAAGTCAGTAAGTACAGTAATGAAAAAAGTAAAAGAAAAATATGGTATATCATAAGTTAATTTAAAAGAGGTAAATGTTTGAATCGGGAAATAAAAGTTTATCAAGAAAAAATGTTATGGAAAATAAAGATGGTGATATAGACCATATTAGGAAAGAATTATATTTAAATATAATGAATGCATATTACTGTGTTTTCTGTGGTAAAAGCCATGCAGTTGAGATTAGAATGGTATAAGAAATATGTAGCATGTAGAGATTTTCTACGGAGATTTTCAATCAGTAAATTAGCAGTTAAATCGAATATGCCGTATAAAAAATAGAAGAAAAAGTATGCAATTATTGTGATGAGGCTGAAACAGAACATGTTTTTTTAAGATGCGAAAGGGTGAAAAAATTATAGGGAAAATGATGTGAACATAATGTCTTGGAAGATATTAAATGAATAAAAGCATGGATATATTGGAATATGCCTATTGTAGTAAAAGGAATACATCAAAATATAGAAAGATGGTTTATATTTGTGTCTTTCGGCTTTTTCTGGTTAGGGGTCGCCACAGCGGAACTCTGGTCCGCTAATGATTGTCAGTAGAGTTTTACGTGCTGGCTTGCTGGGCCTAACGCACAACCTTCAACGAAGGAACGCCCATTCACGCATGTTGCCACACACAAGACGCTCTAACTGAGAATCAAACGGACAACGTCTAACTGAGGCAACAATGCTACCGCAGCACCACCACCGCAGTTAGAAAGATGGTTTATATAATGTGGACTATATGGAACCCAACATTGAATAAATTAAAATTTAGTGGGAAATAGATATTGGTAGAGATATTGAAAAAAATAAACTTTTGATTATTTTTAAAAAGGGTGGATGTCAGAGTTCCTTCTCTATTTCCATTCATTTTCTATGTATAAAGTTATGCGTTGATGAAAGATGAATGTAAAAGGCAGTAAATATGTGCAAATGTATATGTACATATTGTAAATACTGTAAATATGGTATTTAATATAAAGGTCTCCTACTCCTTGGAGCTGCTAGATGATGCAAGAAGGCTACTACAGCAGCAAGAAAGAAATTTGAGGGAAGTAGCAGCATGGAGGAGGAGCGAAAAACTTTGGTGAGTTTGAAGACAAATTTGTTCGATATGGATCTTCAGAATGTAAACAAAGATTCTTGTGTGGTGTATGTTATAAATGATCAGCATCTAGCTATTTCCTTGGAGAAAGAAGTAAGTGATTCTGTGGAAGTGGCCTAGATAACAGACCTGGTGGCAGGAGGGCTTAAATATGATGTTCTGTTAAAAATAATTGATCAGGATGATCCAGGTGACAGTTCTGCTGTTTCATAAGTTGCACTAGATGATAATTTTTTGGAACTGCTGAGGATTTGGAAAATGAACCAGATGAAGTTGCAGTAGAGAACGCATTATGCAGGAGTGACAAAGTAAAAGAGGAAAGCAGCTACATACTGAGAAGGGGTCTGTTTTTGTGACAGCAGATAATGCAGTAACTAAAACATTTGCAGCAGTAACAGCAGGCAAAAAAGGAAAGCAGCAAGAAAACTGCAAGTAAAAGTGTATTTAAAAACAAGAGAAGATCAGCTGTGAGAATAAAAACAAAATATGACACTGTAATAGTAAGATCCGATGTATGGGACAATTTAGTAACTGTTCTGGGTTGTGAAGCTCAATAATATGTATTTTATACATAGGTGTGTACTAGGCTAATTGCTCTGGAGCCTTTACAAGCCTAGCCCATAGGATTACCCTGGCATCTTGCCACCCGACCTTAGTTCCCAGTGCCTCTGTTGATTAGAACCACTGGAGTGAACTTTGGGGTGAATTTTCAAGAGATACCTTGAGTGGATGGGAAATAGAAGCCAGTGAGGTGCTCTGTTTGACATGTACGGGAAGTCTATTCCATAGCATGGGCAGTCTCTGGGTTATGAACCTGTCCCTCCAACATGTTCTGTTGATTGTAGTAATGAGGTTGAGGTCTCTGGAGCATGTGGTGTGGTGGGATTGTGATTTCCCTACATGTAGCATTTCTAACAGAGCTGGGTTAGACATGGCTTTGTAAGTCAAGCAGAAATTGCCTGCAAGTAGGCGATATGAGACAGAGAATAGTTGGAGTTTTTTGAGTCTGTCCATATAGAACAAGTGATGTTCTGTAGTCCTATCTCACCTTCATTCTTGCATATGGAATCGGAGCCGATCCTCTGCTCTGACTCTGCCTATTTACAAGCTGGAAGTCTTCTAGTTGGCTCGTGGCTAGGTAGGTATCCCATGGTGCACCAGTACAATCCCCAGATCTCGTTTGCCACGTCAACGAGTTTGGTTGTGCTTCTCTTTGGCTCTGGCTAAGTGTTGCATTTACTTAAACCTTTTTCCAAAATTTTTGGCTCTGTTTAGTTAAAATAGAAAAAAAAACTGTTACTGTTTTATTGATAGTTAGCGTAGTTGCTATTAGAGTACTTAGCTTTATGCTTGCGCCATTTGGTGCAATTGTTGGCCTTTGGCCTTTTTTGACTTAGTATTGCTATCCTGTGTGCTGGTTTTCGTGTATTCATAAACTTAGTAGTTGTAGGCGCCTTTTGTGCTCTGTTAGACTGTGTGTTGTTAATAGGCTTGTCTAGTTTGGCGGTTTTCCGCTTGTTACTTTGTTAGCATTGTTGGATTTGCTATCATTGTTAACAGAACTACATTCTGTTATTTCTTGTCATAAGTCTGAGTTTTTGCGGATTCCCACTTGTTTTGCTGATATTACTGTTTGAGTGTGTGAAATTCTATCCTTACTGTAACTTTCTAGGTCTGTTTTAGTTGGAAGACCTAGTTTCTTCATTTCTTTTCCTGCTCGGGCTAGGCCCGTTTAAGTTACAGGACCTAGTCCTCATGGTGTCCTCCTCTTTCCTGCAGGGCTAGGCCCGTTTTAATTAGAGGACCTAGTCCTCCTTCTCCTTCTCTGTGTGCGTGTGCCCATTCTGTGAGAATGTCCAAAGAGAGTAAGGATCATAAGCCATTTAGCTTTAAAAAAATGTATTAAGTGCTCTCAAAAAATGTCCATAACGGATGGTCACGGTAACTGCGTTTACTGTTTGGGGGGGGCCATCCATTTACAGGAGACGTGTTTATTTTGCCATGCTTTTAGTCCTAGGGTGTTGCAAGAGAGGAAAAACAAGCTCATCCTAAAAGGTCTTCTTAAACCTCCCTTTGAGGAAGATCTATCTAGCTCTTTATCCTCTTCCAAATCTACTAAGGGAAAGTCTAAATCCTCTGAGGGCCTTCCCGACATCGGCTGGTGTCTCGGAGCCACCTCTTAAAATCACCAAATCAGACAAATCTACTGTCTCTTCGACTCCACAGACTTCGGTGCCGACTGAGAGCAGTATGGGGATTACAGAGTCGGTTCCAAGTATTTCGGAGCCGACCACTGAGACCATTTCACGGAGCCAGTCTATGGATCCTGTACCGGTCTCCAATATATTTAAATCTCTGATAACTCAGAGATCCTGCTTTCCTACTCTGTCATCCAGGTCTTCCAAGAGTTTATCGGCAGAAGATGTGGAGAGGGTAGCGCTGAGACTGTTGAAGTCATCTGCTTTGCCCAAATTGCTGTTGGCCACGACCCAGTCGGTTCCAGAGCCACTTGAGTCTGTTCAGCCCTCTGCGATCATTCCGCCTCTGAGCCATGCTGGTCTTTTGAGCCAGAGTGTTTAGTACCACTGGTGGAACCTTTGGTTCCGGCTCCCCCTGTGGCTGCTTTGGAGCAGAGTTCTGCTCCGACACTTTCGGCACCATCAGTAGTGTCTAGGGACCAAAGATCCCCAGTCGGCCCGACAGGGATGCTTAGAACTGAACTTCGGTTCCAAGTCTTCCTCTCGGCGCGTCGGCTAGGGTGAGTTCGGACCCTATGTCTATCTCAGACCTGATGGCTCTGGAGCCGACGACATCCTCAGTCTCCTGAAAACCGGTGAGGTCTTTGGAGCTGGAGAGGTCAGCGTTCGAGATGAGGAGTGTGCTGGCCCGATCGTCAGCTCCTACCAGAGGTACCGAAACTCTTCCCTAAAGCACCTACTTCTGTCTCAGCTCCTACTCCCTCCATGGACAGCAGAGACCCTCAGACTCAGGAGCCACCGGCCAGTGGCCCCCACTCTTCCGAGACTCCCCAGAATGTCCTTCTGAGGAGCCCCTGCGGAAGAGAACATGTAAGAGGAAGCATGTAGACTCCCAGTTTGAGTCTCTGAACTCTGACACCTCAAGGAGTCAGAAGGGTCCCCCAAGTCATCCTCTGATGATGTCTCCTTCGTAGACATCCTGGAAATCCTTAAGCAGAGATGTGGCTGGCCCACTGTCACCCCTTCTGATGAGGAGTCTGTGTACCTGAAGGCTTTTGGGTCTCAACCTTCAGCCTCTTGTGTGTCTCTACCCTTCGATGAACTGATGGATCTAGTTAGTCTGAAGGTGTGGGATACTGCTGATGCCATGGAGCCAGTCCCCAAGAGACTGAATGTTTTCTTTCTACCCCTCCTGAGAAAGATTTTTTTGTCTAAGGGTGTTCCCGTAGATGCCATGGTGGTGGCGGTGGCCACTAAGAAGGAGCTAGCTGAGACTTCTTCTGTTCATCTGCCGAATAAGGAGTCTCAAATGATGGACAGATACGGGAAGCATATCTATAGTTCTGCAGCATTTACCCTTAGATCACTGAACTACCTTACTCACTTCATGAGGCTTCAGAGAGATCTCCTTAGAGTTAGGAGATTCTTTACAAGGTACATGTACTGAGGGAGTCCCTGACAAGGTTTCTGCCCAGTTGTCCACCTTGAACTCTATCATCAACTCTTCCATGCGGCTTATTTCATATGCAGCCGATGGAGCGAGTAGAGCAGCAGGTTCAAGAATTTCCCTAAGGCATCATTCCTGGATGTGTTTGTGTAACTTTGCAGAACCGTTCAAGTCTACCTTTACCAATGCCCCCTTTGACGGTTCCTCATTGTTTGGATCCAAGGTAAAGGACACTCACCCGGTGAGCGAGAAGGAAAAACACACTCTGCCGTGGAAGTACATTGTACTGTACCCTCTAGACCATACTCTAAGGGTCAGAGGGGAGGTAAGATGTGGTTCAAGAAGTCCCAGAGGTTTTTCCAAAAGGCACAGGGTGACTCCTCCTTCAGAGGAGGAGGAGGAAATGGTAGACATTGCCCTAGAGGAAGGGGTGGTCTGCAAAACCAGGGAGGTCGCGATTCCTTTCGGGGCCGGCCTTACCAGCACTTCTGATGTGGGGCCTGACTGTGCTTCTCTGGGGCCGGTCGGGGGCGCATTTCTTTGTATCCAGAAGCCTGACTGGGGTATCACTCAAGTCAAGTGGGTACAAAGAATTATTACCAGAGGTTGTCATACCCTTTTCTCTTCCGCCTTTTGTTCCCAAGAGGCTCCCGGATGTTGCACCCAATCACAGGGATCGGACAACTGTGGAGGTCAACAAGTTGCTGTCAAAAAGAGTCATCCAAACCGTCCCAGCAGACCAAATAGGATCCAGAACTTACTCCAGATTCTTTTTTAGTGCCAAAACGTACAGAGGACTGGAGGCCCATTCTGGACCTCAGCAGATTGAATGAATCAGTAAAGAAGGGCAAGTTCCGGATGGTGACACTACAGTCTATACTTCTGTTGTTAGGGAAAGACAATTGGATGTGCTCAATAGATCTCCAAGACGCCTACTACCACATAAAAATGGATAGGGCATCGAGGAGTCATCTACGCTTCCGGCTGTGAGCCAGTCATTACCAGTTTCGTGTTCTGCCCTTTGGTCTCGCCACAGCCCCCAGGGTGTTCACCAAATGTATGGCAGTAGTGACAGCTCATCTGAGACGTCAATGATTCCAGGTGTTTCCATATCTGGACAACTGGCTCTTGACCGCCCCCACCAGGCATCTACTTCTTCAGACCAGGGACGCTTCTGTTCAGCTTTGTGCCCAGCTGGGAATTTCTATAAATTGGGAAAAATATGCCTTATTGCCCTCTCAATCTGTGATTTTTATAGGTGCAGAGTTAGACACAGTAGACATGTTGGACAACAAACGAACAAACCAATTAAAAAAAACAAACTGCAAACTGGTGCAAAACCACACTGAATCCAAAAATAAAAGTTAGCGCTTTCGTTTACTGAAATTAGCAAACTTCATCAGACAAATCAAGTAAATACAAATACCCTTATATAAGCTTTCAAGTCATGACATCATTTCCTAATTAAATAAACCAAGCCTCAATGTAAAGTGCTAAAACACCTGCATAATAAAATACAAGTAAATACAATCTATTAAAAAATATATATATTTAAACAATGAATAGCATCAATTAATAAATATATTATATACATATTGTCACCTCAGAGTTAGACACTGCCCGTTCGATTCTGAGTTAGAGCATCTTCTATGTGGCGACATGTGTGAATGGGCGTTCCTTCATTGAAGGTTGTGCGTTAGGCCCGGCAAGCCAGCACGTAAAACTCTACTGCCAATCATTAGCGGACCGGAGTTCCGCTGTGGCGACCCCACAAACAAACCTGAAAACATATAAAAATATATGAAGGTCAAAAAAGATTTGCAAGGGTGGATTATGGATGAACATTTGGACAGGTGTGAGTTAAGATGGCAAATAATTCCAAATGCATATAATCACCCTGGACTAAATGATAGTTGCTCCATAACCCCCCTATTAAAGCTTATGCATTATGGCATAATATGACATATATATATATGAATTATGTTTATAAAATGTATGTTTTATGAAATACAGGATTAATCAAACATAAATTGTCTATTTAAGATGTTTTTTATATATAGTATTTAATTTTATTAAGTGTATATAACTAAGTTTTAATTAACTAATACATTGTGTGACTTTAAAATAGGGGTATATATTGTGTTTTTTTTTGTTTTGTTTTTTTATTTTTTTGTGTGAAAGTGTTGTTCTGACGTTTGTTAAACGAAAGCACTTATCAACCATTCAATAAAGTGTGTGGTTTAATTTCCTCGGTTCTGGTTCTTCTGGAGGTTGCTAATCACACTTGTACAACTATAACAAATCCTCACAAATTAGTTTGTACCCCACAAATGCAGAAACGGCAATTTTAATCTTTTATTGTTTGTATACTCTCTAATTGTCCTTGTAAAAGATTTTTGGATATGCTCAAGTCTCATAAACTGGACATTATCAACCTGGTGGGGGAGGGTGGAAGTCCCTGTACAATTATCGACTTGTGTAATGTTACTAAAATACAAGTTTCCTTTAAAATTTGTCAGGCAAAAGAGAATTGTGTTAGGAAAGAGAAAACAGAAGTTTATGAGATGAAGTTGTTTTTTCAGTCAACAGAATGATGTGATACAAAATGTATAGTTTATTCAGCCTGTCACTGTTGACTGAAATTATGCAGCATCTGGTTGATTACTACAGGAGTGTGATTGGGGGCATTATCCTGTTATTGAACAGGAACATAACCCTGAGTTGTGTTGTTTGTTTGAGTTTAAGGGGTTTCTGTTTGTCTCTTTTAGTTAGCATGAAATGGTGTTCCAAAGTCTTCAGACATAGTAAGAATGTAGTAAGACCCTGCAGTATTATGAGTGGAAGTGTTTCACTTGGTTCACTTCCGTCTGTCAAATCATCAGTTTGTCAACAGTGACAATCAGGAAATTACTCAAAAGCATTGTTTCTCTAGTGCTGAGGAAAACTGAGTGCATGTAGGTAAAGTAAGTTTGTCAACAGTGACAGGAAATAAAAGCACTTTTTTTGTAGTGCTGAGGAAAATTGAGTTCATGTAGGTAAGGTAAGTGTGGGTTGGGTTTTTTTAATTCCAACATTTTATGATATGCCAAAAGTTTCAGTTTTAAAAGTCAGAGTTTTTGTTGTATTGATCACAAGTTAATCTAAGAGTAAAGGTTAGGGAAGGAGTTGGATATAGTGTTGTGTGTGTTTGTATGTGCTGCTATATGTTGTGTGTTTGGGTTACTTGTGTAGTGGTAGTATTACAGATAGTATTTTCCTAACATAAGGAAAAGGGTTGGGGCTAGGAGCAGGGTTAGGATTAGCTGACATTAGTAAGGTGATGTAGGGGGGAACCCTGTCCATCCCAAATGTGCTAACACAGGTACACACACACACACACACACACACACACACACACACACACACACACACACACACACACACACACACACACACACACACACACACACACACACACACACACACACTTCTCATAAACGAATACAGAGACACTGTGGTAGTTTGATAAGCACTTTTGTTCCCCTTTATTCCATATAACGGAACTTCATCAGATAAAAATACCTTACACACATCCTCTTTAATATTGGCTCCAATAAAAACAGCCAATAAATTGTTTTGGTTCCTCTTTTATATTAATGAAACAATGTATTTTAATGTATTACTGGTTGTTATTTATTGGCTGTTTTTTTATTGGAGCCAATATAAAAGAGGATGTGCATAAGGTGTTTTTATCTTATGAAGCTCCGTTGTATGGAATAAAGGGAACAAAAGTGCTTATCAAACTACCACAGTGTGTCTGTTTTGTACTGCATGAAGGCTTTGCACTTGTATTTGTTTTATTTTGGTTACATGCATGTTTTGGATTATTAGTGGGCTTCTCATAAATGAATAGGTGTCATACCTCTCAACCTCTTAAAGCAAAATTCTGGAGAAAGCCATAAATAGTGGGAGAAAGGCCCAAAAATTGGGACAGTTTTTAAATATTGCTCTTTGATACTTAGACGTTGATATAACAACAGGTTTTGTATTAGCATGAATTTTCTGAAGGGTATAAAGTCTGAAACTGAAATGTCTGCCATTATTTTCTAACTTCACTCTTTAAAGATTTGCCACTAATTTGCCATAAAACCACAATTTTATGAAAATGGATAAAAAATATAAGGCAACAATCTAGAAATTCTGTGAAAAGCTGTACAGTTGAGAGGTAATGATAGGTGTGATGTGCTGTTTTCATCCATTACCAGTATTGATAAGGTGCTTTTATATCCCTTTGAGGCAATTGTTCATTTCCAAATGTTCTGGTAAACGATCCCTATAATCCAAAATACCTAAAAGACAGTGTAAATTTAATGCACTTTTTACAGTGATGTTTTGTAAGTTTTGTATATCTACAAAATATCTTATATTTTTTCAGTCTTTTCCTTCTATCCTTTGATAGCCTTATCTTCATCATGATCAACCACCCTTTCACATTTTCTACATGGGATCAGGGTGTCATGTTAACTATTGCCACCTCTCTTCATTAAATGCCACTCTACAACCATCTTCAACAGTCATATCTGTGTGTTGCAGGTCTTCTCACATGCAATCAGTCCATCTCTTATCTGGGCATTCTCGTTTCATTTTATTTTCTTCCCAAATTGTCTTTTGCTTTCTTGCACATGTGCCCAGATCACTAAAATCTGTTCCCTTTGACTTTCTCTGTAACCGGTGCTGCTTTGGCTTCTGCTCTGTTGTCATCATTTCTTTGTCCCACAGTGTGCATCCTACCATCTGTCTCTGGTACTTCATCTCCATCACATCTCCCTACCTCTGTTGGTCTTGTCTTCACTGACCTGGTTTCCTTCCCATACAGAAATACTGGTTACAATACTGTTTTGTCTGTCACACAGTACTGACAATCCGTGCTTCTTGGCTACATCACCTCTGATTCTATCTTTGATGCCATCATTCAGACTGTCCTCTTAAACTACCTATCCTATATAGTTGAAGTTGTTAACTTGTTCTACCATTTTCTCATTTTTCAGTTTCTTCTGATTCCCCCATTTGCTGCTATAACAATTGTCTCATCTGTACTCAAGTTTCATACCATATGTTTTCCATTTTGCATTCCGTTCCTGTTCAAAGTTTGCTTGTAATGCCAAATCATCCACATACAGCAGCTTTGTTGATCTGTCCCATCTGTTAGTAGTCCATCGCCATTATGAATAGCAGTGAGATCACAGCTGAATCCTGATGCATACTTACTTCTACTAGGTATCTGTCTTTGTACTTAATGTCATTGGGTGCTTGTATGTACAAGCCTGCAGTAATTCTCTCAATGTTTCCTTGATTTTGAATAATTGCAAGACTGCCCAACTTAGTTTTCTTGGGACCTTGCCATATGCTTTCTCCAAGTGTAGGAATGCCCAGTTGGACTCTTTCCTTATCTCTAGCTTTTTCTTCACTGTTTGTGTCACTGCAAACATTGGTTAGGTTATGCTGTATTCGAGCTGAATCCAAACTACTTGTCACCCATCTTACGTTCAACTATAGTGTATTTGTTTAGCAATCATTCTGTCTCCAGCACTTTCATGCAGTGTGAGAGGAGTTTGATACTTCTGTACTACCCACAGTTGTGAATACCCCCTTTGTTTTTGTATGGCACTATAATATTTATTCTCCAGTAATCTGGGATATGTTTTTTTCTCCATACTGATATGAGTACCCCCAAGAAGCATTTCTCCCCTAACTTGTCTTTTAGGGTGGGCTGCTTTTCCTCATTCATCATAGACTGCGCATGGGACAGTACAGCTTCTGTTGGGTTTTCTTCATTTAGAAGCTATTGGAAGTACTCCTTCGATGTCGAACTATCCCTCATGAATGGTGTCTGATGCCTATCTTCTTTATCTTTCTGTCTTTGCCTTACAATGTAATACAGCTTATTTGCATTATTTGCTGAGTCACTTTCCAGAAGATGCCTTGTTCTTCTATTGCAGCTGTTCTCTTAACCTCTAACCTGGTCCATCTTTTCTATCTCCCATTTTTTCCTTCACTTCTTTCTTTTGATAACTTCACCATGCGCTTTCCTTCCGTATCTTATTTCCATTGCTGGCTAGGCCACATATCTGTTCTATATTCCTCACACGTTTTGAGATGCTGCCATTCTTCTTTAACTCCACCTGTTTCTTCTTTTTCCTGAGGTGCTAGAAACCTGAGTATTACCTTGAACTCTCATGCTTTTACTGCAGTCAAGTTCCAGGTCTCCAGCATATCTGTGTTGACTGTCGAGCCTTTTTTGACCATTGCTTGCAGCTGATTGTGGCAATCAGTGGTTTATTTTGTGGGCCAACTTTTTCACTGGTGTTCATTTTGCAGTCTCTGATTCTGTCCCAAGTCCACCTGAGTAGCTCCCTGGCAATTTTTAAATGTAATCTTGTGAATATCTATCTTGCTGAATCATATACTTGCTACCATCAAGCCATTTGCCAGACAGAAGTGTAGAATGGCCTCCTTTTCTTTGTTCCTGTAACCTTCTCTCAATCATCATCAACCCCCCTTTTTTCCAGTTTCTAAATGGTGTCTGGGTGTCATGTTGACTGTCGCCATCTCTCTTGGTTCAATGCGACTCTCCTACCTTCTTTGACAATCAAGCCTGACTGTCACATGTCTTCTCTCACACAATTCATCCATATCTTTGCTGGACACATTTGTTTTTTCTTGCCTTCTTCCAAAGACACAAATACCAAAGCCGACAGTATTCCACCACCAGCAAGATAGGTCCAGGAAAGAAAAATGCAGGCTAAGGAATATTTTCAACAGGATTGAGCGCTTTCGTATACAAAATATATATACTTCATCAGAATCACATCTGAAAACACAAACACCAAGTTTAAATACCCTTCCCAATGTGTCACATGGTGAATTAAATCATCAAAACACCCATTAAATAAAACACTGGTAAGATGCATGCTCAAACTAAAACTTGTTCTCTGTTTTGAACACTCCACTTCCCAGTTACAATACTTGAATTAAGCCAAGCAAAAAACAGAAATAATCTTTTTCACTTAAAACATTTTTTGCATTGCTAATTAATTTTTTTAAAGTATACATCAATAGCCTACTATACATTGTAGGACTTTAGTTTTAAAACACAAGCTAATGAAACACCTTCAATGAGGCCAGGGGGGGGGGGGTGGCATTTAACCTGAACTGCCAATGCAGTTCCCTTTCTTCTAACTTATCCTGCCATGGTCGCCCCTGAGGTCTTTTTCAAAACAAAAAAATCGAAAACTATGACCAGGGTACTCAGTGATGTGTTTAGCTGTCCTGTTTTCTCATATCTGTTTTGTGTTCATATATATGCTCTTTAATTTTCCTCTTTGTCACCCACATAAAAACTCCTAGAAAGGTGGCATACAGTGGCATAAACCACCCCCACACTGTTGCAATTGCAATAATTCCTGGATCTGATGGTCATTTGATTAAATATCAAACTATCACCTTCCAGCATGTCATTGCAATAATTGCAACAGCCGCACTTGTGGGTACCAGCCTTTTTGTTACTGCATCCATATTCAAAATGGACTGAAGTATGCTCAAGAAAATTTTTGATGGTCTTGCCTCTCTTAAAAACCACTGTGGGATTGTTTCCTAACTTTCCCCCCAATTCTTTAAACAAAGAAAAAATCTGCCAATTTTGATCAAAATGCCCCTGAGGCTTCATTACAAAACTCAGTAACAAAGACTTTTTGCAGTATAGAACCACTAGCCTGTCTCATGGAAAATCCACTAGTAGCCAAAGTGGAAGTAGAATGTATTAGAGGTACTATATCTCCCTTCACCCATCTCTCCAAGACATTGTCATAGATTGTGGCTACAGTGCCTTCAGGGTATCCACTTTTAACTAACATGTACCACAATGTCTCACATTCTTCCCCAAAAAGGTTGTAAGAAGAAACCATTCTGGTGGCTCTGATATATTGGCCTTTTATGATCCCCATTTTTTTGATGGAGGGGATGGTTACTCTCAAAATGTAATAGGTTGTTACTATATGTAGGTTTTCTATAAATCTTGCTGGCCCATTGTTTATTCTGATAATTCTTAAAGATAGTGATATCTATATAATTGGTGCTGTCTGTTTGAATATTGTGGGTAAACCACAGAAAAGGTGTGGAGGTGTTGATAAAATTCATGAAATCCTGAATCTCCACTTGCGATCTATCCCAGATGATAAAAATATCATCCAGGAAACAGAGATACAGCCTCTAAGGTTTTGCCTCAAAATGTCTAAAAAGGACCTGTCATTCCCATTTTAGCAAAACTATGTTGGGAAATATGGGGGCAAAAGATGCCCCCATAGCAACCCCCTTTCTCTTCCTATAATACTGTCCCTCCAAAAAAACAAAGTTGTATTTCAGAACCAGTTCCATGCATAACACTAAAACATTGACAGTGTCATTATTAAGCTCAGTACACTCGTACAAAAAATCCTGGAACCATTCCAAGCCTTGTTCATGTGGTATGATATTAAACAATTGTATCACATCCACAGTTAAAAAAACACAATCCCTAGAAAATTTCAGATTTTTCATTTTACACAAAAAGTCCCATGAATCCTTGCAAATATGTTCAAAGGTTTCCAAACACTTTTTAAGCAAATAATCCACATCAACCCCGAGAGAGTGGATTTTAGACTTACTAGCATTGACAATTGGTCTCATTGGTGGGTCAGTGATGTTCTTGTGGATCTTGGGAATCCCGAAAATACACAGAATGACAGGATGGAAAACCTGTGTAGGAAAATTCTTCCTGTCTGTCCCAAATCTTCTTTTCTATATTGTCTTCTGCTTTTCTGTGCACATGTCCAAACCACTGTAATCTATTCTCTTTGAGTTTCTCTGCAATTGGAGCTACTTTGGCTTCTGATCTGATACCCTCATTTCTTAGTCTGTCCCACAGTGTACATCTTACAGCTTATCTCAGGCATTTCATCTCCATCACCTGTACGTTTCTCAACTGCTCTGCCTTTACTGCCCAGGTTTCTCTACTGTACAGTTGTACTGGTCTCGTCTCTGTTTTGTACACATTGCTTTTCAGCTTCTTTTGCATTAATCTGCCATACACTACTCATGACACATTGTGCCAGTTGGCTGCAGCCCCTCTGATTTTAGCTTTGCATTCAGACTTCCCTTCTCTTCAACTGCCCCTCCCAGATGCTTGAAGCTGTTAACTTGTTCTGCTGTTTTCTCTGTTTCATTTCTCATCTTCTTCTGATTTTCCCCATTTGCTGCCATTAGAGCTGTCTTATCTGTACTCAGTTTCATCCCATGTTCCTTCAGTTTTGCATTCCATTTCCTTATCCTTTGCCAAAGTTCTTGCTCAGTGTCTCATCTCATACAGCAGCTCTGTTGGTGTGTCCCCTCTCACCTGTTTGCTAAAGCAGTCCATCACCAGTGTAAGCAGCAGTGGACTTTGAGCTAAACCCTGATGCACACCCATTCCCATGAGAAACCTCTTTGTGAGACTGTACACTGTTTGTACTTGAGTCATTAGATCCTTGCACATAGCCTGCGCTAATTCTACCAATGTTTCTGGGAATTTGAACCACCACAGGACTTCCCAAATCAGCTTTCTTGGGACCTTGTCTCCAAGTTTAGGAATGCCCAGTTGGACTCTCCCCATCTCTAGGGTCTTCTCACTTATCTGTTTCACTGCAAACATTGGGTTGGCTGTGCTACATCTTGATCTGAGTCTGAGCTGCTCATCTCCCATCTTACTTGCTGTGTATTCATTTATTAATCACCCTCTTCAGAACTTTCATGCAGTGTAACATGAGTTTAATACCTCTGTAGTGCCCACAGTTGTGAATGTCCCCTTTGTTCTTGTCCAGTGGCACTGCTGTAGTCATCTGGGATGCACCTTTCTTTCCTTACTACTTGGAGTGTTCTCAGGTACCATTTCTCCCCTATTTCACCCAATATCTTTACCATATCTGCCCTAACCTCATCTGAGCCTGTTGCTTTCCATGGCTTCATTTTCCTTAGTGCTGTTCTTACCTCTTCTAGGGTGGTTTCTAACCAGTCTGACCTTCACCATAAACAAAAGCAAGCAAGTAAATAACTAACTAAATAAATAACCTTAACAGCATTCAATCCATGAAATCTTTCCATGATCTTGGCTGTTTTAAACCAAAAGTTTAAGGCTACAATCTCTTCAAGGTTGTATTTTGCCTTGCATTTGTTTACTTACCTGTTTATCAACATTAAAAGTCCAGTTTATGAAATTGTATTGTTTGTATTTTAGGGGTTATAACAGCCTTGACTAACAGCTGTTAACTTAATCATAGTCCATGCAGTTAATTTTGTGTATGTCCATGTATGTTTTCAGGGTCTCCTGTCAGATATGATGACAGGATTCTTGCCCAGTCTTCTTGGCTCCAGTTCTTTATTGTGGCATAAAACTCAAATGTCACTAAATAAAATTCCAAGTTCTACCGTTGGGTTGGCAACCATGCTGATAGCATACTCCGCTGTTAATATAGCGGCACTAATTTCTGATCATTCCCCACCTGCAGTTCTACAGTTTTCCTCAGAAATTCCTCTGCGGCTGAGGACACTGGTTAGCTACTCCTGGAACATCATGGTCACAGTACTATAAAGAATTTTTATAAATATAGTTACAAGTATAGAAAACTCCTGGAACAACCTCATGTTGATCAGGATCGAATGCAGGAATTGTTAAGGAGAGGTGAATTCAAACCAAAAGATGAAAGGTTAATACTGGCAGCCCAAGACAGTGAGCTACCTACAGACAAATGTAGGTTTTGTAAAACAGAATTTGAAACAGTCGCACACCTTGTTGCTGGTTGTGACACTCTAATAGGCTGTATTCCGAAAGCCATAATAATGTGGCAAAACTGTTGCACTGGTGATTGTGCAAACACTATGGTACTGAAGTGGCTGAAAAACACTGGAAACATGAGCCACAAACCATCATAAAAAATGATAAAGTCTACATCACATGGGATCACCCATTACCGACACTTCTTCAGAACTTCTCTGCCGCCTGTGCGACTGCCAACTCCTGTTGTCACTTTTTCGGAAAAAGTGATTTTGCACCATCTGACTTCAGATAAGTACCCCATAGGGTTTTTTATGCGAGAAAACCAGGTATAGTGGTCCATGAAAAGAAGACAAAAGTAGCATTAATCATTGCAGTCGCTACACCCAGTGACTACAGTGTTTTGCGTACAGAGAGAGGCAAAGTCATAAAAATATCAAGATTTGCAGGCAGAAACGAAAGCAATGTAGATGAAAGATACCCAAACAGTTCTTATAGTAGCAGGAGCAACGGGTCTTATAAAAAAGAATCTACAGTCGTATTTAGTTATTTTATCAATATATGTGACTCCATATGAATTGCAGAAAAAGTTATTACTGGGCACATTGTGGGTGCTGCGAAGAGCACTTCTGGCTGACATCAAAGATTGAAACAATACTAATTTCATGAACTTTAATTGTACTTAGACTTAGGAATGGGGTCCATTCCTGTCATGGTATTAGAAACCCAAAACACCTGAAGAAATTAAAAAAATGGAATTTGTAACTAAAATATAGTTTGCAATTGGCAGCAGAAGTAGTACGAGGAACTAAAAATGGGCAAGTCTGTGGCCAACTGCCCATGGCCACACCACTAGTGTAAATCCCAAAAAGACACTTGACACAGGTCTGTATAAAAGAAAAAGGTGTATTCAGCATTCCAGCAAATCAAAGTGCAAGTCCATTTGGCCTTGTATAGTCAAATAAAGAAAACAGTCCCTTAAGTGTTCAGTTCACACAGCTCCTCCAGGACAGAGACTGATTGAAATCAAAATTCCAAGGTTGTGGCCTCTCCCATGCCCAATTTTCACCTCTGTAAGCAGTTAATCCCCTTTTATTCATATGCTGCTGTATCCATAACATCAGGAAGTTTGCCTCTGGTGAACTCTTGTACGTCCGGCCATTATACAAAAGCTACCGCTAAGACGAGTTTGATGTCCTGTATCTCTTCTTTGGACGTCGATCATAAACTGATGTCTGGTATAAAGCGGACGTCAGCACACACCTTCTTCAGAACTTCTCTGCCGCCTGTGTGACTGCCAACTCCAGTTATAACTTTTTCGGAAAAAGTGATTTTGCACCATCTGACTTCAGATAAGTACCCCATAGGGTTTTTTTATTATCTGCTTGCTACTGCTTTTAAGTCAGGTAGGAAGGGCAGTTCTAGGTGTGGAAGGCAAATTCCACATAAGGACTTGCATGAGCTCTGCCTGTTTTGCTTAGGCCAAGAACACGGCCATGCCATCTGTAGTATTTGTCAGGCCTTCGTCCCCAAAACCCGTAGAAGTCACTTAGCATTGAAACTCTACCTGGAGAATCAGAGGCTTAAACAGTTAACTTCTGGTATGGATCTAACGTCGGGTTCCTCGGACGAAACTCCAGTCAAAAAGGCGAAAAAGTCTAGGCCTGAACTGACTGCTGTGCCCTCCACTCCAGCCGGAACTCTTGAGGCCGGTGAAGGCCCAGAACTGAGTCGGAATCCTCGGATCTTCCTATGGCGGATAGCCCTGAGGAAGCCGGTAGAGCACCAGAGGTCATGTCCCAGAGGGATTTGCAGGCATCCAATTTGGTCACCAAGGGAGAACCTAGGCTCATAATTTCCGAGGGTTCATTGAGGTCTCTCAGATTGTTGTGCGAGAAGATATAGCCTCTGATGTTGTGGAGTGCTGTCTGGCATCCGGCCCTCCTACCCTTCATTGTATCTCCGATTCTTCACCATAGGAGTCACATAAAGAGAGAAAACAAAAGACTAAGCATATTTCTCATCCTCTGTCTACCCCTTCCATCAAACAGCCTGCAGACTGGCAGGCCTTCACCCAAGGCCTTCTAAACACCTTTCTGGCCTTACATCAGGCCCCTTCAGCCTCTACCCTTAAGGGACCTGCTCCTGATGTCTACTCTGGAGAAGAGGAATTATTCTTCCGAAATTGCTTCTTCTCTGGGTTATGCCTCCCCAGAGTAGGAATTGCTTCTCCTCTGGGTTATGCTGCCCCATAGTAGGAATCCAATGGCACAGACTCCCCAGGAGAGGACTTCACCTTTGGTGAGACTATTACACAAATGCAGAATTTCTTCAAGTGGGACAGCAATCAGGTCACTGAGACCCAGAAGAAATATTATGGACTACTCCAATTGGAGTCTCCTAGCCCCTCTGCTGTACCCCCCCCCCCCTCGTACACCCTGCCTTCCTGGCTGCTTCAAAAGATCCTGATTTACAGCCCCCTGCACACAAATGTCCAGATAGATTCTATAAGGTCCGTGATGAAGCAAAATTCCTGTACAAAGCCCCATCCGCAGACCCTTCAGTCATTACTGTGCTGCTGCTAGAACTTCTAAATTACTTCTGCCCACCTGTCTACTGCCTTCAGATAAAGAAAGCAGAATGATGGAGCATCTGGGAAAAAAAGTATACTCCTCTGCCACCTTTGCAGTAAGAACCCTCAACTACCAAACACATATGGCCAAATACTCTTTGGCTGTGATGGCAGATGTGGTGAAACAATTGGGGGAGATCCCTGACTCCCCAGCCAAGGCCAAAATGCCCACTGTTTTGAATTCCTACTCCCAAGTAACCAAACACTCCATTAAGTGTAGTCACGATGCCGTAGAATCTTCGTCCAGGGCTGCCGCCTCTGGATCTGTCATGAGATACTCTTGGCTTAGATTGCAGCCCCTTCCTGATGATATCAAATCTAAATGCTTGGACGCTCCTCTAGACAATAAAGACTTGCATGGCACAGCTGCTGCTGACCTCTTCAAGGCCTTCCAGACTAAAGGCAAGGAACTGAGACATATTTTTCTCTCCCCAGTCCCACGTTTTCAAAGGAATTACCCTGACAAAACCTTTGTGAGAACCTCAGCTAGGAAAATACTACCTCAGACCAGAAAGGACCACAGGAAACAGTGCCCTTCTAGGTCAGTTCCTTCCACTCCTTCATCTAAACAGTCCTTTCAGGGGAAGCCTGGCAACCTGTGACTACCAAGTTCGTCACACAGACACCCCTCTTTTCATGCACCTCTCCCTCTCCCTCCATGCTTGGAAGCAGGTTACCCTGGACTCTTGGGTCCTATCTATCATAAAGCAGGGGTACTTCATAACTTGGGAGGCCAGACCTACTCCCAAAGGCATTCTTCAACCCCCCCACCCCCTAGACCAACTAACAAGCTTCCCCTCAGTCCTGCAGGAACTTCTCGCTCAGGGAACAATTCAGGAAGTCCCCTCACCTGCAAGAGGAAAGGGTTTTTTTAAGAGTTTTCCTGGTTCCCAGAAAGGAAGGTCCCTGGAGGCCTACCCTGGACCTATCACACCTCAACACCTTCCTCTGGATTGAGGTCTTTCGGATGCTTTTTCTACCTACCCTTCTGGCCCTGATCCGTCCACAGGTCATCTTGGTATCCTTGGATATAAAGGATGCCTACTTACACATCCCAATAAATCCACTCTTCAGAAAATTCCACCACTTCCTGTGGATTTTGCACACTTTCAGTTCTGTGCTTTACCATTTGGCCTCTGTATAGCTCCAAGAGTATTTACAAAATGTCTGGCTCCAATCATGGCCTTTGCCAGGACAAAGGGAATACAACTTTTCCCAAACCTGGATGACATCCTCATTCAGGCTACATAAAGTACCATGGCCTTACAACACCTGGACTTCAGCATTTCCCTCTTAACTGATCTGGGATTTACTATAAACCTCAAAAAATCTTCCCTGATACCCTCACAGGATCAGGTGTTCCTGGGATGTAGGATTCTGACAAGAGAGATGATGGCCTGCCTTCCCCCAGAAAAAAATTGTGATGCTCACTACTTACTTCCGTGAAATTCTTCATCTCAAAGCCATCTCAGCCAGGGAATTCCTCAGAATCCTAGTATCCATGGCCTCAACCATCCCCATGGTACCTCTGGCAAGGCTTCACATGAGGAAATTCCAGTGGTATTTGCTAACAATCTGGAAGCAACACCTACATCCCCCTAGAGTTCATGATCCCCATGCTTCCATGCCTGGGCAGGTAACTGAAGTGCAGATACAGTCAAATTCCGGCCTGCCCTTACAACCAATGGCCCCAACCAGGATCTCTTTATGGATGCATCAAGCACAGGATGGGATGCAACCTTAGGAGAATGGAGAGTGAGGAACACATGGATCCTTACTCAACAGAAAGACCACATCAATATCAAAGAAATGAGAGCCTTGATAATTTTCAAGGAACAGCTTCTACCAGACACTCTGAGGTGGTACACAGACAATATAAAGGTGCTGTGGTGCATCAACAAACGGGCAGACAAGGTCCTACCTTCTGTGCAGGCTAGCACTGCAGGCTTGGGAAATCACCCTGGAAAAACAGATCCTGCTGCAAGCGGTATACATCCTTTCTGCAGACAATGTGATGGCAGACTCATTAAGCAGGGCCATGACCCTGTCACACGAGTGGATGCTGAACAGGGACGTGTTTCTGGACCTGGTCTATCAATGGGGTATTCCAGATGTGGATCTCTTTGTCTCCCCCATGAACAGGCAACTCCCGCCCTTCTGCTCCAGGGCACCACACCCAGAAACATGGAAGGTGGATGTATGAGAGGGAAGGGGGTGAATGTGTAAACGTACATCCCATTCCATGGGATTGACAGAGCAAAGAGTCATACTGAAAATTCAGAAGTAACAGCCTCAAATCTTGCTGATGACTCCCTATTGGCCAAGGCAGCATTGATTCCCCCTATTGCTACATCTAGCCAAGGGCAATCACCACAAGTTACCCCAACGCATGGACCTGTTCACACAGGAGAAGGGAATGCTCTTACACCTCCAGCTGTCCACCCTGAATATTACACTGTGGGTGAAAGGGTGCTGATTCCCTTCAGATACCTATACACAGAGGACATGCTTCAGGTTTTGCAGAAGGCCAGGAAACCAACTACCAGGGAATCTTACCTGTCTAAGTGGAAGAAAATTTCAACATGGTGTCAGAAAAAACAACTTACAGCCACTGACAGCAGAGCCCCCAGTCGTCTTGTCTTACCTGTGTGACCTAATGAAGTCTGGAATATCCTACTTCTCCATTAAAACCCATTTATCTGCCAACTTAGCATGCCTGCCCCTGGTACCACCTTTGGCTTCAAGGTTAGAAGTCAAACTCTTTTTGAAAGGGGCACTACATCTCAGGCCCCCAAGGAAGCCCATTCTGTCTCCTTGGGATCTAAATTTTGTTTTAGAAAAAATGACTCTCCCACCCTTTGAACCAGCCAAAGACTGCTTCCTCCAGCACTGCACTTGGAAGACTATACTCTTGGTGGTCATCACTTCTGCCAGAAGGATTTCAGAGCTCCAGGCCCTTATAGCCTCTCCCCATTTCACGGTCTTCCAAAAGGACAGAGTATGTTTACTTACTAACTCAACCTTCATGCCTAAAGTAGTCGATGAGCTATCCTTGAACCATGCTATCAACCTGCCAACCGTTTCCCCCTCTTCACAAAACCCAGCAGAGAGGATACTTCACTCCTTAGGTGTACATAGACAGCTCAAATATTTGGCAAAAATCAAACCCATCCACAAGTCTGACAGGCTCTTCTTCTCTTACCACCCAAGAGCCCTGGAGCACCCTGTTTCCAAACAAACCATGTCCTCTTGGATATCTAAAACCATTTCCTTCTGTTACACGGCTGTTATTCTCGAAGCAGCTACATGGTCCTCTGTACACATATTCACTAAGCACTACAAATTGGACATTGTTTCAAGAGCCAGAGCAGGATTTGCCAGAGCCATCCTTCATGGGTTTGTGGAAGGTGCTTCTGGTCCTCCACCCTTTTCTTAGGAGAGGAGCTGTTGCATTCTCCCTGATGTTATGGATACAGCAGCATATGAATAGAGGTACATAGTATTGTTGTGTAAAACCTTACCATAACTTTAGATGTCCTTCTCTTTTATATGTTGCTGTATAGTTTCCCACCCAGCCTTCCCCCTCACACTTGCCTGACTCCTGGAGTATCCACTCCGTAACCGCAGATTCCAGCGGCATTCAGTTCTGAAGAAGGTGCTTGGTGACGTCCATTTACGACCGACATCTAAAAGAGAGACAAGGGACCCCATGTGCACCCTAGCGGTAGCATTTAACTTTTGTATAATGGCCAGACATGCGAGAGTTCACCAGACAAACTCTCTGATGTTATGGATACAGCAGCATATAGAAGAGAAGGACATCTAAAGTTATGGTAACAATACTTTCTCATGAGTTAGCCCTGACTGGGGCTGTCGCTCCCTCTCCCCCTCTCTCTGTCTAACTCTGTGCTTCCAGTTCTTTCTTCAGATGGTCCTATGTGTGAAGAACTAACTTCCTGTCTTCTGTTTGCACACTACCATCATGTATACCTCCTTTATTATCCATTATTGTCCATTATTGTCTAGCTAAATGCTGTGAGAATATTCCCAAACTCTATACTACAGTTTTCATTTTGATTATAGTTATAAGGGCACATGCACATCCCATAAGTAACATTTCACAACACACATAAATGAGCAGGATAACAAGTATGTAAGTAGAGGTATACTTACAGTGAAACTCTATACCTAGGTAATGAAACTCGTACACAGAACTGCAAGATACAAGCCAAACAATGGTTTGAAATAATTGACTGACTGACTGATACATCACAAATATGAAGTGGTGCATGTATTCACTATGCTGCAATGTACTAGCATGTCCCTTGGTATGATGGTACAAAGTGTCTCAGAAAACTTTATAACCATATACAGTATTTGCAGCTGCAGCACTATGTGGACAACTGTCAGATACTTAAAATAGGAGGAAAGGAGTTATTAGGAGAGTAGAAAAGAGATTAAGGCACCAAAAGGTTCACACAGAAGGACAGCATATAAGAGTATACAAGATGGGGTTAGGGCAGTATGTATACTTTTGGCAGGAGAGTACCACATTTTTTGCTTTATATAGGGAAAATGGTACAGTGAAAGTGAAGGTGGGGCAGGACAGTATGCAAGGGCAGAGAGATAAACGTGGAAGAACACAAACAAATGGGCTGATATGCATACTCTAGCATGGGGGAGATAAACACAGGGTAGACAAATGGTTCTAGAGAAGGTTTGACAGTGCACAGGTTAATGTGTTTAACATAAGCCAAAGGGGTCACAAATTCCTGGAGGAGGGTGAGGGGTTTTAATATCAACGTGCCATTTGCTCTCCCATTGTAGACAGACATTACAGTGATCTGTTACAACATGGTGGATCAGGATGGCCAGTGGTGTAGGCCTTACCCACCCTGGTTGCTTAAAAGCAGGAACCATTCAGGTGGATGATTCTGCTGTCGACTGTAGGAGGCCCTCTTTCCAGGCCATATTACCAAACCCATTGCTGTGTCCAATGCACTCTGATACTGTCAAAGTATAAGGGCAGTGTGGCTGGGAGTGCCTCACTCTAGGGGCGTCCTGGCTTCTCAGACTGATCACAGCATCCTCCTCAGTGAAGGCAAGGCACAAATGATGGCATGCAGAGCAAATCCAATGCTAATATCTGCTCTCTTACCTTTCTCCTCAGTAAACTAATGGCACAAAAGGGAGCAATTCCCCCACTTTTTCTTTTTCCATTTTGGCTGCACTTGCTGATTCCTTTCTGAATCTCAGATTGATGTTAATTTATCTTCTACTAATTCTTATTCTCTTTATGTCCATATTCTGAATATACTGTAGCGAATTCAGAAAGTCTGTTAAGTTGCATAGTGTAAAATGCTATTACATTCTCTCATATATTTATTCCCATTTGTTGAGCCGTGTAGTCCAACTGGGAAAAAAAAAAAACTTTTCAGCAGAGCCTCTGGGAGAAAAGCTCGACACGAAAGTTATACAATATCGTACATTAATGCAAAGAATAAAAGTCACACAAAATAATAACCACAGTACAGAGACATAGGATTACAAAAAAAAACTTTCAGTTAAGTACATCAACATAATTTAAATCCGCCAATATTGTGATGAACATACATTAACATACATTGGATATTTGTGAGTAATAAAACTGGGTCCTTTGATTAGATGCCAAAGAACAAGGTGAGCCTCAAAAAGAGAATGTGATTAATGAGAGAATGGTGTAGCAGTTGATTAGTACTTAGATTTACTTTCAAGAGTGAGAAATGATATAAAAGAGGTTTATATTTTGAAACTGTACAAACGTTAAGGATTCCCTTCACAAGCTCGAAGTTTCAAAACTTCATACTGCAAATGGTCAAGACCATAACATCGAAGTTTTGAAACTTCGAACTTTGTGAATGGAGATTGCCATACAGTGCAGGATGTGAAATTTGCCATTTTCCTCACTGTAGTGTAATCTCAGAGTTGGTAATATCTAATTAGCAAGGGGTGTGGATGTGCAGTGCAAACAAGTAAAAAGAAAATTTCTTTTTATATTTTTTTATTATAATTTTGAAGTTTCAAAACTTCAATCTTATGGTCTAGATCATTTGCAGTTCAAAGTTTTGAAACTTCAAGCTTGTGAAGTAGCTCAAAGTTAGTAGGTGGAAAATTGCATAGAGTAGCATTAGGATGCAATGAAATAGTAAGCTGTACATTAAACAATAGTTTTTAGTGCATACAGCTAAAATTATTATCCTGGGATTGAGCAGGAGCAGAGTAAGGAGTTATTTGCTTTTTGAAAACTTTTGGTTTTTCAATTTGCTTTAAGTACAGAGTTCTAAAGTATGGAGACAGCAGGAGTAGCATTTGTCACCAGCAGTATTATTAAAGTTAGTGGTGAGTAAATGGGATTTATTTTGAGACCATTGTTCCCTTGCTGGTGAATAATATTTTGTGGTGTTTTGTAGTGCAGGAGAGTTTTCTGAAGTATATATTAGGTTGTGCAAAAGAAGTAGCTGTGAACAGGTAAGGTATTATTACAACTCTAGCTTGTATAGTTGCTTTAAAGCTATGCAGTGGAGAATTATGTAGATTGATGGCAAATCTAGCAATTTTTTGTAACACTTGTCTTTCTCTGTGCTTTGAAGGTCAGTCAGGATAGGGGATGCATGAAGGAGAGGAAGGCGTAAGCTGGATTGTATTAGTTCTGGTTTAAGCACTTGGGATCCAGGCCAGTTATTTTGCATTAAGGTTTGTGGTCTGTACTCTTGTGGGAGGAAAGGCTAGATTCTACCCTTCTGAGCTGGGAATTTCTGGATAAAGGCTTACTGTGCCTGCTCATTTGAACTGTTTTTTTCTGATATTGGTGCACCTTGCCTGCTGTAGCATAGACTAGATTCAGGCCTGCTGAATCTAGCTTTGTTTGTATAGCTTGAGCACTAATCCAGGTCATCTTTTTTAGAGAAGGTTCCCCTGCACCCTCGTGGCAAGTGTGTGCGGCTAGAACTTGTCAGATTGAAGACTGCTGGAACAGGCCTCAGTTTTGAGTTTTTTTACTGTTTAATTGGGTAATTTGTTTAAATCACTTTGCTCGGTTTCTATTGTTATATATTTTTTAAAAATTCCAAAAAGCAGAAACTATGAACCAAAAAAGTCACAAAATATCCAGAATGAACGAAAGGGTCTCCAAAAGTTGTTATTCACTCGATTTAATGTTCCACAGAGTAAAACAGCCACATACAAAACGGTTAAAATAAAGAGTTGTATTTAAGTATCAATTAAATATTATAATGATTATCTGATGAAGTCCTGACCTGTGAGGGACGAAAACGCAATTCTGTGTTAAGAGCGTTAATGTGGTTTTAACCGTTTTGTATGTGGCTGTTTTACTCTGTGGAACATTAAATCGAGTGAATAACAACTTTTGGAGACCCTTTCGTTCATTCTGGATATTTTGTGACTTTTTTGGTTCATAGTTTCTGCTTTTTGGGTTTTTTTGCGGTTGCTTCACATCGTAATATCCAGGAGATGGAAGGCGGAACTCCCAAAGAAGACACGGGGGAATCACGTAGGCTGATTGGGCAGCTTACGCAGCTAATCGATCTGCTTACTCCCTTGTGTCATTCTTTACGCGACCAGCAACGTGAGGAGCGTTTGCCGTTTACTGAGGGAACCGAAAGGTTACAAGGAGCTAAACAAAAAAGGAAACGCAACCGAAGTGGTAGTTCCACACAAGAAACGGAGATGGAGGAACCGAATGGTGTATCTTTTGATCCGGTAGTCACACCGGGTATTTTGGCACACAGTGAACTTTCGAATAAACATGCCAAAGGGAGTTTATCAACTGGAACAGCCACGAGTGAACTTGGCAGGCCTTCCATTAGTAAGGCTAAAGAAGGTACTGTAAACAATTCCTTCCAAGATTTATGGAAGAAAAAAGATATGAACGACTGGCTTAATAAACCATTTAATATCAGATTTGACAACGTGAACAGAATAGACTGTGGTGATCGACTAACATATTCTGCCAAGGTAGATAAATTATCTAAGCTTATGCTTAAGTTCAAAACTCTTAACATTGAGAACGAATACTTGGCAGAATGTGTAAACAGGAAAATATTCCCAAAGGGACTAAGGGTATGTAAGTACCCGAACAACGTTGAGATGGGGTCAGAATTCCATAATGAATTAAAGGAAGTATTTAATCAGTGTGGTTTGAGTATTTTAAGGCTGATAATAAAAGCAAACAACAGGATGCAGGGTGAATTAAAGATAGAAATAGAAATATTAGATCGTGGTATTAAGGAAGATTTAATTTTTGGAATTAGAGAGGAAAGGGAGAAGTACAACAAAATTAGGGCAGATATAGATGAGAAATGTGATGATATAGTGGAAAGGAAAATTAACGAGCTTAAGAGGGACATAGGAGAATATCAAAACAATATAAGTTACCCAAAACCACCTCTTATTAAAATTAATAACTACAAGAGCTATAATTATTATGAAGATGGAAAATCAAGAAATAAAGGAGGTAATAATCAAAAGTGGATGGATATGGATTATGATTATGAATTCCCACCTTTAGATAGGGAAACATTCAATGAAAATGGAAAACAGAATAGGTTTCAAAATTTTCAGAAATGGGGGGGGAGAAGGGGGAGAGGGAGGTACTAAAGCCTGTTCACCCCACCCCTGTTTTAGATCCAATACCAGACATTATATTTAATAGTGGTACTAAATACACTTACAACCATTTTTCCATCTATAATTTTAGTGACATTGTGCTCAAAAAACAACATTTTGATTTATTAAGCAAGGGCTTCAAATTTATTCCCTCTGGGAAAGGAGAAATAGTAAATACTATCATAGACCTGAAATTGTTTCTCAGGAAAATAAATTTAGAGATCTTATTTTCTGAAGATAGTAAAGTGGATTCATTTCCTCAGGACTCGTCCCTCATCCGTAGGAGCATTTGCAACCCCCCTTTACACCCCCAAATCAGGAATTTTGAAAGAATTTTGGAAAAGGAAATTAGACAAACTTATGACGAAAATAGAATTGAATTTAATCTTTCCAAACAAGAAAACGAAATTTTAAAAGAACTTAGAAGGAATAAAGAAGTAAGAATAATGAAACCTGATAAGGGGGGAGGAGTTGTGATAATGGACAACATTATATACGAAGGAAAGATGAACGGCATGCTTAATGACACAGCTAGATATACAACAGTCTCATTAAATGAAATGAATGTAACTTATTACAAAATAGATAGCCTACTTTATGGTATGTTGACCGAAGCAATAATAGATAGGAAAACATTTGATTTTTTGAAGGTGACAAAACCTAAAACACCCATCATTTTCGGGATACCTAAGATCCACAAAAATAAGGATGACCCTCCCCTGAGACCCATTGTCTCAGCGGATGGGTCTAAGACATTACCATTAGCTAAATTAGTGGACAAAAAGGTAAAGCATATATGTAGTGAAAACTTGAATATATTGAAAGATTCGTGGGACCTATTAAAAAGTATAACCCCAGAACTAATTCAAGATCATTTGATTTTTATCACCATAGATGTAATTGACCTCTTTTCAAGTATTCCACATAATGAAGGTTTGAAAATGTTTGAAGACATGGTTTATAGAGATATGAAATTAACACATTCTGAAAAAATTATGGTATTGGGATTGGTTGAAATGGTTTTGAAATACAATTTTCTAATGTTCAATGGAGAGTATTACCAGCAAACTAAAGGTATATCGATGGGGGCAGCATGTGCCCCCACATATGCCAATATAGTTCTAGCCAAATGGGAGGACGACTATATATTAGATTCCAAATACAAAGGATGTTGGACTTTATATCGTCGTTTTCTAGACGATATAGTCATCTTTTGGAGGGACAGTATAGAGAAATTTGAAGAATTTTTTGAGTATTTAAATAGTACTACAAATTTCCTGAAATTCACTTATAACACATCGACAGAGAGATTACAGTATCTGGATGTGGAAATATATAAAAATGGGAGAGAATTTGAAACAAACATTTACAGGAAAGATACATTCTGTAATTCGTTTCTCCACTTCACTAGTGCACACCCCTCACACTGTAAAAAGAACATTGTCAAAGGACAATTTGTGAGGGGTAGTAGGATGACCAGTTCTAGTGAAGATTTTAGACAGGAATGTGATCTACTGGAAAGAATGTTTGAGGAGAGAGGTCATCCTAAGGAGTTTGTTAGGAAGATTAGAATGGAGGTAGAAATGGGTAGAACTACTAGATTCAAACCTATTAAAGGAGATGGAACAAATATTAATATTGGTAACTGTTCACCTAACAATTTTGAAACCAAAGACAACTATATGAGCAAGCTCTAATTATGGAATATAATTCTTCTAATATGAAAATTAGCGATATATTTCGAAAGGAATGGGGTAAATTTTCAGCTGTTACTGATATAACAAAAATGAGCAAATTAGTTCCAAAAATTGTGTATAAAAATGCGTGGAATATGAAAAGAATTTTGGAATCACAAACAAAATCTGGTTTTGAAAATAAAGAACAGACAAATGCAACTATTGATGGGCAAAAAAGGAAAGGAAGTTACAAATGTAATAGGTGTAATCAATGTGGATATATAATGAACGTCAGTGAAATTTATATATCTAGTAGGGGTGAAATTATTAGGAGTAATGGCTATCATAATTGTGAGACAAAGGGGGTAGTATATCTAGCTGTGTGTAAGCAATGCGGTTCATTTTATGTAGGAAAGACGGAGCAAGCCCTGAGGAAAATAATTTATGAACACACTTATGATATTATGAAAAACAGAGAAACAAATGCATTATACAGGCATGTTATGGAATGTAAAGGGGGGAAATTTGAATTTTTTGTAATAGAACAGGTTAAAAGAGAAGCAAGAGGTGGTTTGTGGGAAGAATGGTTGGGTTATAGGGAATTATGGTGGCAAATTAAACTAGATGCCACCAGAATACCAGGACTAAATGATTATATCTCCTTGACCCCAGTATTAAAATTGAGAGCTGCGGAGATATGAAGGACTTGTTATAATTTAAATGGCCAGGAGATGGCAGCATTTTAGAAAATAATTTTATTTTGTTTTTAATAAGAAATCTCAATCACACTGAATTATTTTTAGTATTATGAACGACTTTCAAATATTATATATATATATATATTGTTTTTAAAACAAATATTTTTAGATGCTTTTAAAACACAAATAATATTTACAAGAAATGCAGTATGAATTGAGTAAAATAATAAGTATGAAATGAACTTTGTCATTACAAGGGACTCAAAGGAAGCCTAATTAAATATTCATGAAGGGCAAACATTTGATTTGAGGTCCACCAATGCATTTTAAACTAATTGGCAGATTTTGAATAAAGAGTTGTATTTAAGTATCAATTAAATATTATAATGATTATCTGATGAAGTCCTGACCTGTGAGGGACGAAAACGCAATTCTGTGTTAAGAGCGTTAATGTGGTTTTAACCGTTTTGTATGTGGCTGTTTTACTCTGTGGAACATTAAATCGAGTGAATAACAACTTTTGGAGACCCTTTCGTTCATTCTGGATATTTTGTGACTTTTTTGGTTCATTTTTTAAAAATTGCACTTCATTCATCTGCTTTTACTGTTGTTGTGTTTCTTTCCACTTTATTACCTTATTTTGCTTGTGCTTCTTCTTAAAAGTACTCAATTGCTGCAGTTATTACTGCTTGGTAGTAGCCTGATTAAATTGTAACTTATTCTAAGCCTTTTGGTTTAAGCAGTTGGGCCTCAAACCAGTTGTTTTACATTAAGAAGGTTTGTGGACTGCATTGTTGTGGCAGGACAGGTAGCTTACATCCTTCTAAGCGCATTAGTTCTGGTTTAAGCACTTTGGCTTCAGTCCAGTTATTTTACATTAAGAAGGTTTGTAGTCTGCACTCTTGTGGGAGTAGAGGCTAGATTCTGCCCTTCTGAGCTGGGAATTTCTGGTTAAAGGCTTATTGTGCCTGCTTATTTGATCTGTTTCTTTCTGAAATTTGTGCGCCTTGTTTGCTGTAGCCCAGAAGTTAGTAGTTTATTGGCCATTTTGGGCTAATTACTATCTCATTTCCCTGCTCTAAAAAACGCATTTGTGTGGTTTTGCATGCTGGGCAGTGCCGGTTAGCTAGGGTTAAACTATTCCCGGCTCCACGAAGTCTGCTCTTCAATTTTTCCCTTGGAACTAGACAAACTTTCAACTTAAGCACTCAAACCATTAATTTCACAGCCCAGCACTTGCTCAAAGCTCATAGCAAGCACTAATTAACTCTAGCATTAGACCACCTATACTGTCCAGAAGGACAAGGCTCTCTACCAGCTAATCAGTACAACAACTCACTTTACCTATTCAGGCATGTCCAAAGGGCAGTTTCAGGTGTACTTTCCAGTCCAACTGGTGAATCTGGGCATTTTGAGGCAATGTTCCAACTGCCTCATGTACACAGACAACCCTCTCCTCCTACTACCAAACACTAATATATGCGAGAGATGCAATTATGCAGCCAAACTGGAGGCAAAACTCTCTCAACCCAAGACTGGAACTGACAGTCAAGAGGAGAAGGAAAATACTTGCAACACACAACCAGTCTCACATAGACCTACTAAACCAACACCAGCAAATGACACACATAAATACACGGAAACATACTCGGAGGCTTTAAATAAAAATCTGCAAAAGCAACAGAGACCTCCAAAGCAGACACCCAAGCAACCTCCACACCCCATCACAAACCATGAAACACATACTTCACATAATCAGTGTGCCACACAATCACAGCCCTTAAGGCAAAATAACATACTCAACACACTAGTAATAGGTGACTCTATAGTCAGGCACACTGATGTTCCACTAACTAGGCTGGACAAGGAGAAGGTTACAGTTAGTTGCCTGTTGGGCGCCAGGATCCGCCACATAACACAAGCACTCAGGTCACTCCAGAACAAGTACAAATACGACTCTGTCATTGTCCATGTTGATGAGAATGACCTGAGACATACCTCCCTGGACTACATGAAAAGAGACACAGAAGAGCTCTCTGATCACGTAGCCCAAGCCAGTATGACCCCAAGTAGCATCCTGCCCTCACCAAGAATGATGCCACAGTATAAAGAAAAAAATATAAATTTCAACAATTGGCTAAGTTTCTGGTGTCATTCAAAGGGGATACAGTATCTTTCCACCTGGGATGACATGGTCGATAAGCCACTTTGCTTCGCAAGAGATGGCTTGCACCTGTCACCCTTGGGCTTTCGAATACTGGCCAGGGCTGTCAAATACTGGCCAAGGCTTTTGCTGCCCCCATAGTGCCTTTTTTAGACAAAAGACTCAAAAGACAAACCCACCACTGTAAATAGCACAAGTAACCAAAAACTGAGGGTAATGCTACTCGGCGCCAGAAGCTAAACCCCAAAATGCATGCACTCGAGGCACTCCTCAGTATGGAGAACATCGATATCTGTGCAGTAACAGAAACCTGGTTTAAGGCTCCAGAGAGCACCCCCAGCACTACCAGACTACAACTCATACCATACTTTTCGGCCACAGAATCCAGACCGAAACACAAAAGGTGGGGGTGTATCCGTATTCATCAAGGATACCCACACCTCCAGGTAGTGGCACAGCACAATGCCTCAGAAATCATCCATGTGCAACTAACAATGGGCAAAACTGCAATTCAAATTGTAGCTTGCTAGAGGTCACTCACCATGACCCGGAACCCCCATTCCGCATTTCTAGAGACACTGGAAAATATGAAGGCCCTACTAAACACCCTAATATTGCATGATTTCAATTACCCAACCATTAACTGGGAGAACTACTCAAGTACTAACTCCCTTGCCCAACGCTTCCTGGTCATCACCAACATGGGTGATCGGTGTTCTACACCAGAGGTCAAACCCTTGCTCGTTAGATCAGACCATAGACTAATCACTCTGGATATCCACATTCCGCCCCCACCCCCAATCAAGGAAACCATCGTGAAAAACTTTTCAAAAGCAAACTTCACGTTACTTAAGACCGAGGTGGAAAGGTTCACAGCCCCCATGCTAAAGGACAGCACTGTCCAAGCTGCTGAATCCCTTACAAAGGCACTCTATGAGCACCTGCAAGAATGTATGGACTGTGCTATCCCAAGCAAAACAAAGACTCACTCCTCCAAGAAAAGGAAACCAGTCTGGTGGACCCCTGCCATAAACGAGCTATACAATAGAAGTAGGAAACTAGTGCAGAAAAGAGTAAAATCCCAAGAAGGAAAGACATCCCTGATTAGTATCAGCAAGAAACTACAATCCCTCATAAAATCATCCAAGGCTAGCTTCGAAAGAAAAATTGCCAAGGACTCCAAAGATAACCACAAAGTGTTCTTTAGCTGTCAAGAACCTAAGTGGAAACTCTTAGATCTACTCTGAGTTAGTTCAGAATGGCACAAAATACACTGAACAGACTGATATTGCCAACATTCTGCCAGACAGGTTTAGTGCAAACTTCAACCCCCTCTCACCCCCTAAAGGGTCCATAACCATACCAGAAGAATGTAGTGCCCTGGCAATCACTGACACACAGGTTAAAACAGCCCTATCTAAAGCCAAAAATACAGCTTCAATGGGACCAGACAGTGTCCCAGGCTGTGTCTTACATGAGCTCTAAAATGAACTAACCCCTCACCTAAACACACTGTTCAAACTCAGCCTCTCTACAGGCTACGTATCCATAGAGTGGCTCACAGCAACAGTTATCCCACCCCACAAAGGTGGAGCCACAACGGATCCCAAGAACTATCGCCCTATAAGCCTGACTAGCCTGGTCTGCAAGGCTATGGAGTGCATCATCATTGAATTCATTAACAGAGACATTGGGAACCTTCAAACACTGGACCCTACCCAGTTTAGATTTAAGGGCAGATCATGCCTCCTAAACCTGGTGGACTTCTTTGAGACAGTTACCAAGACTTTAGACGAGGGGAAAGGAGTTCCACACAGCCTACCTAGACCTTGCAAAGGCTTTTGACACCATTCCCATTCTGGTATTATAGACAAGATCACCAGCCTGAATATAAACCCTTACATCATGAGATGGGTTGCCAGTTGGCTCACGGATAGAACCCACACGGTGAGAGTTGCAGGCTCTAGGTCCGACTCTAAACCAGTTACAAGTGGCGTCCCCCAGGGCTTAGTCCTGGGACTCCTTCCTGTTCGGTATATACTTCTCAGAGGTACAGGAAAGCACAGGAGGACTATGGCTGACCAAGTTCGCAGATGACTGCAAACTGGGGGCCATAATTGACTCTGCAGCTGATACAGACATCATCGAGAAGGGTCTCACTGAGATGGATACCTGGTGTCAAAATCATGGCCTCAAGCTAAATGCCAAAAAGTGCATAGTCATCCCCTTTGGAAAAAACAAAGTACCCGCGAACTACCACATACATGGTAGTCCCCTAAATACAGAAAATGTAATAAGGGAGCTGGGGACCCAAGTAGATAGTAGTCTTTCCTTTGATAACTATATTGCCAAGGTGGTTAGAAAATCCTTCTATGTGGCCCACCTAATCACAAAAGGGTTCGCATCAAGAAAAAAGAGGTTATTGTGCCCCTGTACTCATCACACCCATCATAGTGCACAACGCCCCATTTGGGATGTACCTTACAAGACACCTGCAACAGCTGGAAAGACCACTGAAGTACCTCACCAAGAGGATTACTGGCCTCAAACATATGCCCTATGCAGCCCGACTGAAGAAACTCCATCTGTACTTGGTTGCAAACCGCTTACTCAAAGGTAATCTCTGCCTGACATACAAGGCCATGTCTAACCCAGAATTGATGGACATGCTCCACCTAAAAAAATTAAATCCCCGAGAGCCACACGCTCTAGGGATCTAAACCTCACCACAATGATAAATAGGACGTGCTGGAGGGATAGATTCCTGTCCCAGAGACTCCCCATGCTTTGGAACAGGATTCCAATCTGCATTAGGCAGAGCCCCTCATTAACACTCTTCAAGAGAAACCTTGACGAGTGGAGGGGAAACAGAAAATTTACCCAGGGGATCACTGCAGTGGCTCTGCTGGACAGAGGCACAGGGAACTAATGGCTTTGCTGGATCGAGGCACACGGAACTAATCTAAGGGGGGGCAGCAAAAGCCAACACATTCTGGCTAGGCTTACAGATGCCCTCAGGCAGATAGCCTAGTACTTACCTATGAACCTATGAAGTAATATTTTATCTATTGCTGTTAGTGATATATCGTTTTGGTGAGACTTCCAGTAACTTTGATTGTTGTACTAATTCTATTTTTGGTATTAGTTTTAGCGAGTATTTAGAAAGCTTGTTTTTGGTGTGAGAAGTATTTTATAGTGAAGAGCATTATTTTTTTATGATTTATAAGAAGGTGAGATTTTCTTAGGTCATACCAGGCATCAACTTTCTTGAAGACACCATTGTAAGGGCACAGTATGCATTCCATCAATCAGTGATGAAAGAGGTAGAGTTTAATTTTTTTCTCTTCTTTGCACACCCATGTGGGTTCTTTCCAGTGGGCACTAGCAAAAGCTGCCTTTAGTGTGTTGAATCGCCTCCAAATGTTTTGTCATTTACCTTGCTTACCTTATGGAGAGAAAATCTTTATAACATAAACACTATTAGAACTCACTGACAGTTACCCTCTTAAAGACACAGACAAACACTTACATGCTCTTTTCAAGTACCGCATTATATAATGGCAATACTTCTTAGCATGTGTGACATCTGTGCACTTGCCCAGTAATCAAGGAGCCTCAATCCTCACCACTAACACCAGTGAGAGGCGTCCACATAGAGGAGGATAACAAATACGCACACAGTAAAATACGATTTCTCTTAAGAGCACACAGAGATCACAGTCAGTCTGGGGCTGGTTTCTCCCTTTCTCTCCATATCCCCAATAAGACTCCCCACTAGCACAGCTAGAGGTTCAGCCTAGTGGGCAAGCTAAAACCTCCAGCACCCTCTCTGTCCAAGCAGTGCTTCTTGTCCCTGCCCAAGTAACTGACACACACACACACACATTTTGAGATATGGGTTATATGCAAACACACAGACACTCCTGGGGAAGGCTGTCACAGATTCTCCAGCTGTGTCCCCTTTCTGCCCAGTCTAAATGAGGAGCACCAGCTGCCAACACCCACTAATATCAGCTACTAAAAAGGCCCTTAACAAAGGGTGTCCAATTATTACTGTGCACTATTATTATCCAAATTATAAGTGTGACTGAACAGCAAAGCTTATTGGACTGACTTGGACAGTATCATTATATACATGCAATGTACTCTAGAGCTTAAATTATCTCTACACAAAACAGCCACAGTTGAAAGGTTTAAAAATATTTAATAATAAATGTACAAAACAATACTTCTTACTACACAGTGCTAGTCAAGAGTTCAGAGATCACAGAGAAATACTTAAAATAATACAGTAGAAAAGTTTTGACATCGATACAGAAAAAAAACTAATCTTACCTTCCTGTTTCCTAGCTATATCTAAGAGAAAAAAAATAGTTCTAAAATAAACTTACATATAGAACACAGGCAGAATGCTGGTGAGTTGGATGTTCTCAAGACAAATGCTAAATGCTCTCATTCTTTCTGTCCCTAAGTTGATAACACAGTACCACTGATTCATTTTAGATTACATAATTTCTTTCTGGTTTCCAGGCTAACAGAAACTCAGAGGTTAATAGCCCTTTTAATCTTGCAGCTGGTCAGGAAGCCAAAGCAATAAAAGAAATTATACATGCAAATTCTAGGAATTAACTCTGGTCTCAAAACAATAGCCAGAATTCCTTCATCCAGACATCTCGGCTGCGAGCCCTGAGATCAAAGACAGTCAGGAAATGCTTGACGTATCAGCTTTCTTACAGCAGAGTGCACTGTTGTTAAATTTCTGTTCAGTTCAATATCCAATACAGTCTTTTTACATTTAAGAGAACAAGCCTGTGGCTTACATTAATATTTACAAATGACAGAATTATCTACAAAATTCTGTCTAGCTAGGCTGGCAGCCTTCACCTATCTTCACACCATGTAACATTTTAGTACATTCTGTCAGGGTACCTGGAAATTCATGCCCTTAGATGTCAGTGTTGTATTTTAGAATTCAATTTGTGCCATTAGGTTTTAAAAACTTGCACAGTTATCATAAATGGTAAAAAAAAGTGTTCAGTTGAACAAGGGATAATCTAGTATTTTAGTTTTTTATTTATTTGTTTTACATTTGTTTACTGGGATAGTCCGACTGGATACATGTCCATTTTCAGCGGAGGCCCGGGGAGAAAAGCTCCAAAAAACACACTAAAAAAACTGTTACATTTTTACAGTTTAAAACACAAAATAAACACAAATAAAAAGATTTGTACACAGATGTAAACAACCACAACAAAAAGATATACACAAACAAATTATTACATTATTACTCAGATGGAAAATTCTAGACAGTCTTTTTAAGAATGATAGGGTATTGGATGCCTAGCAGGCTACCCTGGTAGTAAATCCAAGGAGATCATAGGATATATAAGTTAAGAAACAAAGTGTAGGCAGAAGTCTTCCATGTTCACAGACGATTGCAAACTAGGGGCTATAATTGATTCTCCGGCTGACACAGACATCCTCCAAAAGGGTCTCGCTCAGATGGATACCTGGTGTCAAAATCATGGCCTCAAGCTAAATGCCAAAAAGTGCATAGTTATCCCCTTTGGAAAAAACAAAGTACCCACTAACTACCACATAAGTGGTAGCCCCGAAATAAGGAAGATGTAATAAGGGATCTGGGGACCCAAGTAGATAGTAATCTCACCTTTGATAATCACATTGCCAAAGTCGTTAGAAAATCCTTCTACGTGGCCCACCTAATCACAAAAGGGTTCGCATCCAGATCAAAAGAGGTCATTGTGCCCCTCTACTCATCAGACCCATCTTAGAGTACAATGCCCCATTTGGGCTGTACCTTCCAAGACACCTGCAACAGCTGGAAAGACCACAGAAGTACCTCACCAAGAGGATCAATGGCCTCAAACAGATGCCCTATGCAGCTCGACTGAAGAAACTCCAGTTGTACTCGGTTGCATACTGCCTACTCAGAGGTGATCTCTGCCTGACATACAAGGCCATGTCCAACCCAGGATTGATGGACATGCTCCACCTAAAGAAAACCTTATCCACTCGAGCCACACACACTAGGGATCTAAACCTTACCACAACAATAAATAGGACATGCTGGAGGGATAGATTCCTGTCCCAGAGGCTTCCTATACTTTGGAACAAGATCCCAATCTACATTAGGCAGAGCTCCTCGCTAACACTCTTAAAAAGAAACCTTGACGAGTGGATGGGAAACAGAAAGTTTACCTCTGGGATCACTTCAGTGGGTCTGCTGGACAGAGGCAGAGGGAACTAATCTAAAGTGACGGCGAAAGCCAACACATTCTGGCTAGGCTTATAAATGCCTTCAGGCAGATAGCCTGGTACCCATCTATGTGCCCACGAGTGATGGTTAGAGTTAGTCTGGATTAGGACAAGGACATGGCCATCATTTTTTAAAGTATTGAATCAGACTTTTCTTGAAATGGGGTAGAGTGAGTTCAGATGTAAGATTAGCAGGAAGAAAATTCCAAGTTTTGCCAACAGAGTTAGCCAACAGAGATTCTCTGTCTGTGTTGTTGGATTTGAGAGTTTGAACTGTAGTCTTTCAGATGAACGAAGTGCACTAATGTTACTGTAGGGAGTGATGAGGTTTTTAAGTATGGGTGTATTATCTGGTTGGTAGACGATCTTGTGTGCAGCTATTAGTTGGTTAACTTGAAGTAGGTTAGGCAGTTCAAGCCATCCTAGTAGATTTAGGTTATGACAGTGAGTTCTGTAGGCTGCATCGGTAGCAAATCTAGCAATGTGATTGTAGCTGCTAGAAAGTTTATTAAGGTCAGTTTTGCTGAGGTTTGTAAATAGAGGGGAAGAATAGAGGAGAGTGGAGAGTAAATGTGTACGAGCAATTACAGTTCTGGCTAATGGCATTAGGAAGGTCTTGATCCTATATAGTGAGACAAGTTTTTAGTAACTCTTTTAATAGTTTTATTGATATGCAGATCAAACTTAAGGTTATTATCTATTATAACTCCTAAGAGTTTGGTTGAGGAATCTGGGGAAATAATGGTGCCATTGTTGGATTTTAATGTAAAGGCCATAGGGGTAGACCTGTGAGTGCGGGAGAAAAGCAGCAGTTTGGTTTTATTAGAATTTAACATTAAACGGTGGTTAAGGAGCCAATTTTCAACTGTGTTAAAAGTATTTTGGGATAGAATCTGCAGCTGTAGTATGCTCCGACACTTCACCTACAAAGTGGAGTCATCCGCATATTGAATGCATGTTGCATTTGGGATTACCTTATACAAATCATTGATGAAAATGGAAAATAGTGGACCTAGTATGGAGCCTTGTGGTACTCGGAGGGTGATAGGTAAAAGGGTGGGGTTTCACTTCATATTGTCGAAATGCTAAAATCTCAAATTTCAGCATTGAGACCATAAAGCTAAAACCATTAGAACACCGAAACATCAAAAACCTGAGACCAGAAATCCGAACACACAGCATACACAAACCACAACATCCACAACACAAAACAAACTCGAACCATGAAAAGACCAAACACGTAAACACCTACACTATAGAAAAGCAGGGGAGCAAGCCCCCCCTGCACTCCCCACACCACCCTACTTATATATATATATATATATATACTAACTCCGAGATCGCAAAACAGTAACAGACAGAACACTCACACCCAGACATTCCACAGTCCCTCGTGTACACACATACACACACATCACACAAACTGCAACACATCCAACAATCACAGACATTAACCTAGCTACCCTAACCCACACACACAACTTAAAAACAAAGTGACACACTCAAACTCCTGCACAAAACCCTTAAAAACAGTCACTTATCTTACATTCCACAGAAACCCATCCACCACATCCAACAACATCCCAAGTAAACACCGCACGTCACCCATATCCAACAATATTCCAAGTAAACACCACACGTCACGTAACATAAAGCCATAACTGCGAATTTGAGATATTCAAATTCACAATTATGCACTTTCCACATTTTAAACTTTTGGCTTTATACTGTCGAAATGCTGAAATTCGAGATTTCAGCATTTTTGCCATATGAAGTGAAACCAAGGGGGGTAGTTTGCTCTGCCATAGTACAGCCTTTTGTCTACCACTGAGATAGGATTGAAACCAATGGATGGCTTGGTCCTCTAGGGAGATGGATTTCAGTGTGTTTGAGTATTTGGTGGTTTACCATATCAAAGGCTTTCGAAAGATCAAGAAAGATAGCAGAGGAAAGTTTATTATTGTTTCGGTGTTCGTTAATGACATTAGAGAAGGAGAGGAGGGCTGAGGTTGTACTATGGAATGGTCTAAAGCCATGTTAGGTGTTGGCTAGAAGATTATTATGGATAAGATAGTTCAGGAGTTGATTATGGATGCATTATCCATAATTTTAGCCAAGGGTGACAGAATAGCTATGGGTCTATAGTTTGACAGGTCAATAGAGCTGCCCCCTTTATGGAGTGGGATGACATGGGATATCTTCCAGACGGAGGGGATGGATGCTTCAGTTATAGTTCTGAAGCATTAATACCAAATTCCTATCCATCCTTGACACCCATGCACCAGCACTGACTCTTAGAACCAAAACAAAAGTTGCTCCTTGGCTCTCAAAAGAAACCAGTCAAAAAATTGTGGACCACAAAAAACCCCACAGATCAATTTAGATACAGACAGCTAAGAAGTGAAACAAAAAAATCCACCACATTA